>NW_024716330.1:0-13448 GCF_018991925.1 Homarus americanus | reverse complement strand
CTAATTTGGTGTTGTTTGTTATGATATTGAGTGAGGTGGTGACGGTGAGGGACAGCTGGTGTGCCGCTGGGGACAGGTGGAGTCTCTCAACCAGCTGCCACTACCTACCACCTCACCCTGCCACTACCTCCTGATTCTCACCCCAACACCCCCCTCTCTCTCTCTCGCCACCTACCTCCAACTCTCCGTCTTGTCTGTCATTATCTCCATCTGACTCTCGCCATCTTTCATCCTTCCTCCCTCCCTCCCTCACAACCCAGTAAACACATTCTCCCTTCAATATGCTCCCTTCAATATACTCCCTTTTATATGCTCCCTCATATAAACGACACCAACCAATGCTACATATTCACCACTTTTAACTTCTGACCACGAGAACAAGAACAGCAGCAACAGACATGAACATTATTATCTTCTTGACATTAAAATAGACGATATAAATGAATTAATATCCTGACGCGTATAAATTTGGAATAAAAATCAATCCCATCATGATACTAAGAGACACACCTTTTGTATTGTTCTTGTGGCATTAAATGGAGAAGAGATAAATGCTTTGTCGTGAGAGTAGTTTTGGTGACACACAAACACACACACACACACACACACACACACTCGGACGCCCAGTGTAATGATAATCAATATTCGGCACTTAGTTCTTTGTGATCTTTCCTTTTCTCACTCACGTGAACGAGAGGCCGGACTTGGCAAGGAAATTGATCTTCCGAGACGGTTTGTATGGTTGGATGTCTGTCTGTCTGTCTGTGTGTGTCTGCTTGGTGATATAGTATGACAGGTAACCTAAAGATTAGCCCCAAGCTTATATCACCTTAAGATTAAACAATCTAATCTAACCTAACCTAACCTCCTCAGGTAACGTTAAGGTGTTTTATCATCAGGTGAAATAAGCTAGGATGACTAATCAACAGGTGATACAGATTAAGTAAACGAGTCATCATCATATGGTTTTCATTTGTAATTTAATCATCTACATTATTACTCTGGGGGGGTCAAAGGTCACGGGGTCATGATAGCGGGGTTGTGGACCTCGACAGTGTGGCCTCTGGGGTCATTATCTTCCACAGGAGGCAATAACGTAGTCATTTATGTGTTGTCTGTTTGGTGGTTTGTTTTCCGTACAACGCACACAGAACTGAGAGGTAGAGTGTGTATGCTTATTGGGAATGTTCTCTGTAGTGGCTGTGTGTGTGTATGCGCGTGTGTGTACGTTTGTGTATATTACATTTCTATAACAATAATACCACATTTCACCGTTGGCTCACTATTATACAGTCGAGTTCATTTATTATGTTGTAACAGTAACTTTTATTTCACCTCGCTGGCAAACACCGCTATTAAAACCTGCCGCCACGCAAGCTGTTTACAACCAGAGAGCGCACCATTAAACGAACTGACCTAATAACTACACCAATAATATCTGCGCACCATTAAACGAACTGACCCAATAAACTACACCAATAATATCTTCACACACATATTGCAAGGAGACCAGTTTCGGTATAATTAGTTTCCTGAAGCTTTCTTACCTGGTCAGGTGTGTCACAAGTATACTGAGCGTGTAAAACAATGGCGGTGATATTGGTTCCTCTCGTCCCTTCCCCGCCGTCCTTGGTTTGGTATGATGGTGTTGGTGTGGTGTTGGTGTGATGTTGGTGTGGTGCTAGTGTGGTGTCCGCCAGCCACCCCCCCCCCTCTTCCCCAACATCACACTCCTACTCCCTCTGACAATTTAATTTATACCTTGTTCTCTGTTAGCCGGTCCACTGCATTACCGTACTGAGGGCGTTACCTTTAATGTACGCACTTGTTGGTCTGAATATTGGGTCAGTCACTTGTATGATTCGCTCCCTCAAGGAACACATCAACTTCTGACGGCCAAATTCATACCTTGTGTCGTGTCTGGCTCATTGCAGACATAATACCGCACAACCTGGTGTGATAAATGTTATTAACCCTCTTCCTGGAGCCGGGGCCGTCCGTCTTAACATTGTACTCTCTAGATGGGACAAAGACTAATACACCAAATAGCAGATGACGACGTTCAGTCCTTGTTCCCTGCCTCACACACTTCATACGGTCGAGGTTACCGTGTCTTCGTGAACCACATAGGCTATATACTGGACTGAGTACTGCGTTAAATAATCTAATGTTCTACTCTGTAAGCATGGGGTGCGGTGACCGGGTGGATATTGCGCTCGCCTTCTGTCGTTAGGGTTGCTACTTTGTACTGAGGGGGCGGGGGCACTCACAGTCTACCCAGCTGTGAAGGAGTAACTAACCTTACAACTACGAAGTGATGGTATTCGTGTCCAGCCCCGCGTATGGTGTGCCTCATCGTGTACTTACAGAGGTTTAGTATACAGTGTCTGGGTTGCTCTTAATATATTATGAGCTCTAATTTTACTTTTCACTCAGTAAACAAAGTCCAAACTGGGATACATCTACAGCTTGCACCTACAGTACATTCACGCCACCACAGTTCCCGCTCAGCTCACTACAACACCCTCGGTTTTTGTAATATACTACTTGGTCAAGAAGAACAGTGAGGACTTACTACCTATCCTGTTCACTGCTGAGCTTACTGACAAATGCTCAAACCAGTTTCTCGTATTTGTAAACATTAATTTAGAGCCTCCGGGTATTTTTAACACAAAGGTAATCTCTTCTTTTTATTGCTGGGCCTAATTCTACATTTTTTTAGATATAATACTGATATATAATTATATTCTAGTGCTTCACCGACACCTAAGTAATCTTTTTTTGTTCTGAACAGCAAAACATCAACTCAGCAAGGGAATACTCTTCATTTAATAGCCAATGCATTGTTAAAAGAATGAATATTACAAAAATTTTCAGTTTATTCCTCAGTTCTTGGAGATATTACAACAAGTTGGCCTCGATTTACGATATAAAACCAAATTAGTAAATTTGACGTCTGAAGTGAACCCTCCAAATGCTTCGAAATGAGACTCCTTAATTATACAGACAAACATTTCGAAGAACATAATCGATTAACCAACAAGTATGTGAGAGTGTGTGTGTGTGTGTGTGTGTGTGTGTGTGTGTGTGTGTGTGTGTGTGTGTGTATGTGTGGTGAATTTACCCGAACTGACACTAAAGTAACAATAGGCAAATAAGTAGTAAGTAATAATAAATAATAATTTATCAAAAGAGATATAATGAAGTAACACTGTATTTTCTTTGACACTCGGCAAGAAGGAAACAAAGAAAGACAAAGACAAACACTGTAACCTAATCTAACCTAACCTAACCTAACCTAACCTAATCTCCAACCTTAGTGGTGAGTGGCACAACAAGGTACAAGCACTTCCTACTCCGACAGACTCGCAGACACGCGTGCAGGATGGCATACATACACAACACGCACGTACACGAGCACACACACACACACACATATATGAAATAGTCCATCCGTCTGTATGAATAAGTCCGACACTTCCCATACAGTGACACCCCCACCCCCCACCCCCCTCCCCCCAATGCCGAAGAAATTTAGGTCATCTCACCCCTCCCCCCACCAAGTCATCGCCTGTCTTGGGCTCCACACATCGCCTCTACTCGTCCATCTGTCATCACTTCCTAGGCTTTTACATGTATGATCTTTGTCCTTTTTTCCTGGATGATTTTGTTGCATGATAAACATTCGAGTTTTTGTGTGTCTGATACTTGCCATTTTTTATATCAATATTTTAGTTGGGTTATAGTTAGCAAAATAATCGTATATATTCTATTAATCCCTTTAGAATAATGAATCCCTAGAGTATGTATGTATATATGTATGTATATATGTAGACTTATGCATATATACTATATATAAAATCGTATGGGGGTTCTTGGTACAACGTCATGTTTTCCCCTCAATGCAATATGCCGGGTCGGACGCTATAAAATAAGATGGAATTTTCTGGAGAAGTGCAGCCAGCGTGAGCATGTGACCCAGCATCTATCACCACCACCGCTGCTACTACTACTACTACTACTACTACTACTACTACTACTACTACTACTACTACATTAACGTGGCCTCCAGCCTCCCCCAATAGCCACACCTTCGCCACCATTTATTTACCTTAATATTAAATATCCTAATACATAAGAAACTATCCTATCTGTGTTAAATTAGTTGAGCCGCAGATCCATGCGGCATTCAGTGACTGTTGCCTCATAGTCGATATCTGCAGCAGTTGTCGGAGTAGGGGCAGAAGCTCTCGTTCCCCTGAGGCAGAGCAAAGCCGACCGAAGGAGAGAGAAGGACAGTCGACATCTCATCCAGGCTGTGACATAACTTCTGGGCTGCTGCTTCTGTTCGGAGATCAGCCTCAGGCCCGGCGAAACATCTTGCACTTGGGCCCATCCCAACAGAGGCGCGAACACTAGAGGAGTGAAGCTGCCTTTGATCAACATTTTGAATTCTTCCATATGCCCTTCTCTTGTCGTTCCTGTTCCTCCTATAATACGCAGCATCGAGAGCCAGGTTACGGTGACAAACGGCCATGGGATCAAAAACTTGATGTTTGAAGAAAGCTCGCTGTCCCCGCGTCCAGAATCCTCGAGCACTGACGTCCACCCGGGCTTCGTTAGATGTGTTTGAAGTCCTGTGTTGGAAGATCTCGCCATCCAGTGGAAGGAGGGTCGGTTCTACCATGACGTCCCGGCAGATTTCCTTCAACATATTTGCTGTGAGATCCCTTACCTCGTCATGCCTCATGCATATGAAGCCCCCTTCTTGCAGACCATGGTGTGATCACCATCATAGGGAGAGCCACACACGCATTGGGAGGGCAAACCATCTACTGGCCAACCGTACCTTAGAGCAATGGCATCTGTAAATTCTTGTTTGTTAAGGCTGAAACCATTTGCCCTTATCGGTAACGTAGTTAACCAGTTCGAGGCGCCCACCTCCTGCGCTATAGCTACTTTTTTGTCAAATTTTCTGGAACCAGCAGCAATAGTTGCTGCAACACGTCATTTTGGCAGTGCTGCCGATCTGTTGTAATGGACCTACGGATCTTATTAACTTCGCTGGTGTCCACTTCCCCTGTTGCATTCTGGGCTATTATATGGTCAGTGAGGGCTGCCGTGAGCTTAAGTGAATTTTGATGTTCAGAGTCAGCAATCTCCTCTGGATTAGTTAGTCCCATCCCTCCCAGTCTTGGTGGAAGTGCAAGAAGTGTTCTTTCTACTAGGTTAAGTCGTGATGTTTCACTAGTTTGGGAATGAACTTGACACTGATTAAGTTACTACTACTACTACTACTACTAATAATACTACTACTACTACTACTACTACTACTACCACGTCAACCATCTCACTACCACTATCATCAACATCATTATTACTACAACCATTACTGCCACCATTTCTAGAACTCATTACTACTATCACCACCATCACCACTATCATCACCACCACCTCTACCATTACTCTTATCACCACCACTACCACCACACACGAGAAAGGTGACACAATAATGTTAGAAAAATACTTGGAAAATGCAGTGAAAATTCAAGGATATATTGCAATGTGAAGACGAATTTTGTGGACGAGAATGTCTGAGAAATTGCTCACTTGTAATTTCACAGATAAAAAAGTTCTCAAAATCACGCAGGAATAAGGAAAAATTTTGAAAACTGAAACTGCATAAAAAACGTGAATAAACAGTGAAGATAATTGATTTCAAGACGTAACTTATAATAAAAAAATTAAAAAATATAGACATGAATTAATAAGAAAAAGTTAATAGGAATAAAACAATATCCCAAAGAGGAAACTACTAGACACGAGAGAGAGAGTGTGTAGTAGAAATAGTGTGGTGGTGCAGCCTCCTCTTAAGAAGATACCTATCGCTTTTTTATGAGGTAGTATGACCCATCTCTCCTCTTTTGCCAAGATGGAATATTTTCACCAGAAAACCTAAGTCTTATATTATGATGTCACTGTGTATACTCAAGACCTTTCTCCCCTAAATATTGCTCCTCAAGACGTTTCTCCCCCAAATATTGCTCTTCAAGATCTTTTTCCTCAACATATTTCTCCCCAAGATCTTTCTCCATCAGATATATTTCGCCAGAATATTCCTCCTTATGACATGTCTCCCTGAGTAACCAAGACGAAGAATTTATGATGGTCCCGCCAGCGGCAACTCACTAATTAAAAATCCAGGTCTTTGATGCGAAGAATTAATATCAGTGAAGGTAAAAAATTTAATGATAAGATCCAATATTCCATTACTTTTAATAAAGAGGATTTTAATATATCATGGACGAAAGTTTCCATATATCAGTTACTTATTATAACTACAGTTCTTTGATGGAAGGATTTAGAGAAGAAAAAAACAAATGTTGATCCCATGTCCGTTTGATTGCAGATTTTAATTACTCTCGTTTCATATATCTTTATATTTTTGGGGGGTGGGTGGGTGCGGGGTGGGGAGGGTTGTATTTGGTGTTTTGCAATACACAGGATGCTGGTGGGTGTATGTATGTCGCTCAGGGTACGTGTATCTGGCTGTGATGTGCACCACCAACTTCCCTCGCACTGTTTGAGTTGTCTTAAGCAAAGCCTCATTTGTCGAGAAGTTGTCAGGAAACTTAAACAATATTCATCAGAGAGGCAGCTGCATGACACACATAAAGGAGAGCACTTCACGAGGTAGGAGACACTTCAGGGGGCGACTCACGACCCTTGAAACACACTCTTCTTGGCCAGCCCTCCCCTAAAGAGTGTCTGGAATGGTACTTGGAGGACAGTCCACACGTATTTCGGGAGAGTATATGCAGTAGTGAGGCAGTTGGCTTCACACTCTAGCCTCACGTTCACAGTTGTAAAGCTCTTTAAAAAGTTAAGGTGAGATATTATGCTTCTCATTCATATAGATATTTGAGTGTGTGTGTGGCAACTTTCCCCGAGACAGTAATTATCACAGTAAACCAGGAAGTGTTGGTGTGTGAGGATCCACACGGTAGTCTATCGTGACCAGATATACAGTCAACAAAAAAATGACCTCGCCCCTGGGATCCGTTGGAACTGGGAATGGACAAATACCTCAGACACTCATGGTATGTGTGGATTGACGTACTCGAGTTTTCTAAACATTTCATCCTGTGTTACCAGAATGAGACGTACGGAAAGTGGCCTTATAATATTTTTATTGACTGTATGCATGCCTAGTCACCCTCCACACGACTCTTTTTTGAGTAGAAATAATACACAATAACATCTCCAATTGATTATAACATAAACACTTCTTGCGGTGTGTTAAAAATGGCTCCTGTTCATTCAGTCGTGTTGAATGTTACTGATTCAGAATTCATAGAGTTTATTTGGAAAAGAAGCCTTAACTTTAGAGGTAAATATCAATATCAACATTTTTCACCCATTCAAACCTCAACTGCCACATTCATGGACTGTATTCTCACGTTCTTAGTAAGTGTAATTTTAGTGCAATTTTTCTGGGTTCTGGTGTGTGGTTATTTGACTTGGCAAAACGCTATTCACCTCCTTAATGAACATGAGCATTCATATGGATTTCAATTTGATGGAACTTGGGTGACTTGTGACTAGACTCGATATTTTCTGGCAAGTTATGGAGGCTATAACAAAATTGTGCCAGATATTAGGAGGAAAAATTGCAACACTATCAACACGACATTTTCTCACACATGACTACACCCCATATTCTATGTGACGTAAGGTGCCGATGATTTATTATGATGATATTTTGTGTACATATATTTATATCATTCTACGACCTTACTTAAAACTACACCAAACGTACTATCCAAATTTTCTAGCGAAGACCCTCTCCTCCTTTCCAGTTGATTGGCTGATATGTAATGGCAATATATTCACCATCTAAAGTGACCAACCCACAAACAACAATGGGTTATTATTAGGTCGATGGTAAAAATATACATATGACGTACACTGCAGGCAACGACCAACCCCTATAACACCTCAAGGACCAAAAAAACAAAACATTACGGTTGAAGTTACTTAAGGAATGGCGAATAAAGGCAAGGAATACTAAAAGGGAGAAATGCAAGTTATGATAATTGTGGAATAGGAGACGTAGTAAGCGAAGATATGTCCAGGATAGAGCATATACAAGGGGACTATACACTATACACGGTGACTATACACTATCCACGAGGACTATACATTATACACGGGGACTATACACTATCCACGGGGACTATACACTATCCACGGGGACTATACACTATCCACGGGGACTATACACTATACACGGGGACTGAAGGCTATAGGGAATTCATACAAGGATTCTCAGATTAACTTTACTAGTCAGAAAACACCTGTAGCTATAACCCTCGCCGTCTAGAATCCAGATGACTCTAACACTAAGTACAGGATACAAGTTCTCTTTTATTTCCTTCTAATATACAGAGTTTGTTCCTCCAGGCTTTCCCTTCCCCTCACCCATGACTCAGGGTTTCATAGTGTCAGCAATCACCCCAATAAAGCAAAAGGGAGTTTAATAGTTTACTTTATACTTTCAACAGAGATAATTAAGGAAATATATTTACTGTCTCCTTAAACTAGTAAAGGTATATAGTAACCCCTTTAAATGATATTAAAGTTGGAATGTAAAGTAAAATAAAATAAAATTGATTAGTCATAAATTCATGGTATAAATATCTGAAATATGGCAAAATATTATCTTTATTTGTCACGATTCACAGATCTCTCTCTCTCTCTCTCTCTCTCTCTCCTCTTCCTTCCCCCACTTCGGGTGTCTGACAGAGGATCGTGGTCTAAGTGTAAATTGAGCTTCTCTCCACATTTTCTTCCTGAAATGTAAAAAACTCAAGAGACAAAATGTTTTTTCTGAAATATATATTTTCTTGCGGTAAATACATAGACGTAAATGTGTATATTTGGTCTTGTAATTTACAATGTACTTGAAATAGATCACACACACACACACCACTTTATCCTCCGCCCGCACCTGTTTTTCTAATAACAATTTAATCCAATTCCCCCCTCCCTCGAGGCTGTATAGGCGTGTGTATTGAGCGTTAAATGATCTGTTGATATACGCTTGAACCCTACACCCCCCACCTCCTTAAACCATACCTCTCACTCCTTCCCTTTCTTCCTAAACCACCACCCCCCCATGCCGAAACAACACCTTCCACAGAAAACTCTGTCTCTTTCTCAACCACTTCCCTCCTCTCTTCACCCCCCCTTCTCTCATTCTCTCTCCCTCCCTCTCTCTCTCCTGCTTTCTCTGTCCTTCCTTCCCTCCCTCTCTTCTCCATCCTTCTCTTCCCTCTCCTCCTTTCTCCTTCCCTCTCCTCCTTTCTCCTTCCCTCTCCTCCTTTCTCTTTCCCTCTTCTCCTTTTCTTTCCCTCTCCTCCTTTCTCCTTCCCTCTCCTCCTTTCTCCTTCCCTCTCCTCCTTTCTCCTTCCCTCTCCTCCTTTCTCCTTCCCTCTCCTCTTTTTCTTTCCTTCTCCTCCCTTCTCTCTCCCTCTCTCCTTCCCTCCTTCCCTACTTCTCTTCCTTCCAATAAACTAAATAAATCATTACACCAACAAAGGAAAAAAATAACATTTTAATTTCGTCTACAATTCGAGTCCCAGCAAAACAACAGCAACACCAGGATACTGAGACGTAAACAGAATTATTTATTTATACCTTATCTTCTCTTCCTTCCACCACTCCACCTTCCCCACTCACAATACCCCCACTCCACCTTCCCCACTCACAATACCCCCCCTCCACCTTCCCCACTCACAATATCCCCACTCCACATTCCCCACTCACAATACCCCCACTCCACCTTCCCCTCCCACAATACCCCTACTCCACCTACCTCACAATACCCCCACTCCACATTCCCCACCCATAATATCCCCACAAAACCTCCCCACTCACAATACCCCCACTCCACCTACCTCCCACAATACCCCCACTCCACATTCCCCACTCACAATACCCCCACTCCACCTCCTCCAAAATATATGTGGTGGTGGACCTTATTACTGTACAGCACTTCCGCTAATTTCACCTTAAGAAAATACAAATAAAATAAATTAATTAACATATGTGAATTCCACCCATTTGCATTTACTTACTAAACACTGAAATAAATTTAATATAAAAAAACCCCACCGGATAGGTTTATTTTGATCCCCGTTTGTTCCAATTTTCATATTTTTTTTCTCTTACCAAAAAACCCAGATGAAATGGAATAAATTCTCTTCTATTATATTCCCCGAACAGAAAACAAGAGTGAGGGAGGCAGGGAATTATATCATTGTGCTGTTAACAACTAAACTATTTCAGTCTTACAACACCATACTGATAATTCCAATTTTGCAATATTCTTCCAACACTTACATTCTTGCAACACTCAACAATGTCAATCTTGCAACACTATTTCAACAAAGTCAATCTTGCTACAATATCAACAATTTCAACAAAGTCAATCTTGCTACAATATCAACAATTTCAATCTTGCAGTACTATAACCACCACTTACATTCTTGCAAAACTACCAACAATGCCAATCTTGCAACACTAAATCAATCTTGCAACACTCAACAATACTACTATTACAACATTAAATCAACAATGCCAATCTTGCAATAGTACACTGGTAACAATTCATCGTAAGATATATCCACTGTGAATAGATTGGCGTTATTCTGAACTGATAAAAGTCGACAGCTTACATACAGCTCGAAAAATATTAGGGTATATATATATTGTATTATTTGAGTTATTGTTTGTCTGTTTGTATGTAATGTCGGTTTTATCTACTAACTTCAGAATGGAAAATATAATATGATTTCTATGTTCTATGTGTTCGGAATATTTAAGACGTGTATTGATTATTTGGTGTTTAAAGTCGTGTACGAAAATGTAGCGTTCACTAAAGTTGCGATGGTCGGTGTTCGACTTTCAAGGGGTTTTATACATACTGTCTACCTTATTATTCAGTAACTGGTTAATCCCTCAGTAAATAATCTAAACTATGACTAAAAACTACAAAAAAAAAATACTTCAAATCTCTTTCTTCATTGAAAAAAGTGTTATATAATTTCAACACGAGTCAAACTACATTTCCCGTTGTTATCATTCAATTAGTTTTAGTAAGGTAGTTTATATACCTCCACATACTATTACTTAATATGTGAAAACTTGAAAAAATATCTAAGTAAACATCACCTTTCGTCTCTCTTCGTACATCACTATCCTGCCTTTAATCCCTGGCAGGAGAATATAAATCACCGTGATGTATCATGTTCAGTGTAGAGTGTGTGTGATACTGTCTGGAAAAACTCGGCAGTCCGTATTACGTTCCTACACCACCATCCGCTTTAATACCTTGACTTTGTTCCCACCATTCCTAGGCTCAGGTAGGAGGGTAGTGGAGTAACGCACACACACACACACACACGGTGATAATTATTTACACTGACTAAAAAAACACGCACATATATTCGTGTCTCATTCGTCTTTCAAGGGACTGAGGAAGTGTACTGTATAAGGAAGTAGCCAGATTCCCTCTTGTTCACGTGTATTTCAGCTGCGTATTTTTTTTTCTCCGCCGTCCACACAGGCGACACAATCGTGCTATATCCAGTGGGCAATAAAAGTACAAATTATCTTTTATATCACTGTGATTGTCTTGATTGTCTTTGTTTTGTGTGTGTGTGTGTTTTTTTTTTTGGGGGGGGGAGTTTGTTTTATTTATTTATTTTTTGCACTTCGGTTCTGCCACGCAAAGTGAGACGCTCGATAGTAGATATATATTCCTGTATCACTCACACACACGCGTACGGTTTTAATAATAATAGTAATAATAATAATAATAATAATAATAATAATAATAATAATAATAATAATAGTGATGGCAGC
Source organism: Homarus americanus (assembly GCF_018991925.1). Lineage (NCBI taxonomy): Eukaryota > Metazoa > Arthropoda > Malacostraca > Decapoda > Nephropidae > Homarus > Homarus americanus. The sequence goes on along the minus strand of NW_024716330.1, from coordinate 1,520 downwards.
AAAATCCACCAAGAGAAACTAATATTTGCTACAAACTCAATTTTCTTCATTTGGGAGGAATTCTCTCTCCAGTCTGGCCCAGCCGAGGCAGAGTACAACGACAAGATTTCCTAAGACGGTACCTCCCGGTCTACAAGAAAGAATAAAAATATTCCAAGAATTCCCTCGACACACCTCCGGCTTAAGAATTCCGAAAACTCTCAAAACATATTTTGTTCACACCAGCTTATCCCACGCCCGTACGTCTACAGTGTGAGGGAGGGAGGGAGGGCGGTATACGCTGACTCCTTTGTATTCGGAGTCGTGATTCCTCCGAAAGTTTATTCATGAATACCAGATTAAGCTGAGATTAAGTACAAAGAACAGGGGCGATGTTATTCATGTGGTGACGGTGTCATAATGGGGTGCCTTGCCTTACGTCTTCCGTTCTCTTATAATGAAGTGAATCCCTAGGAGACAGAACTGAGGAAATGCGATGAATACCATTGGGTGGACGAGAGGTGACTCAGGAACAAACCAGACAGCCTTAAGACAGAAGCCGTTCCACCATCACGTATACCTTACACCTCCTAAGCTGTTGAAGAACTACACATACCTGTGATAGGGGACAAAGTGTAAGAGTCAGTGTAGCAAGAATACACAGGATGGAAGGCACACTTTATATACAGTTCATTAGAAAAAAAAGATATTAAGGTTTTCTTGATAGGGTACTGTAATCTTATCCAGTTGAAAGAGTTCTGGAGGAGAGTACGTAGGGTTCTCACAGGACAAAGGGGCAAGTATCTTCCCGTCTCAGTGAGGGAAAGTTTTGAAGTCTTCAGAAGAGGAGGAGAAAGGTGAGGTGATGCATCTTTTATTAGAGACCTCCACCACTGCACTGTAAAACAATATTGGTCTTTCTCCTCCAAGGGGAATTTTGGTCTGGGTAAACATATCACTTGATTTTTATTTATATTTGTAGGTTAGGTTAGGTTAGGTTAGGTTAGATTAGGTTAGGTTAGGTTAGGTCAGGATTGACTTTCTGTGAGTATTTTCAAACACTGGTCCCTATAGTACGTTGGTCTGTCTCGCCAGTGTAATTTAATGGTCATGGGAAACTTTTGATCACTGGAGTATGTGACATAGTCGTTTCGCTTCACTGCGGTATATAATAATAAAAAAATAATAATAATTAACGGTTTATTGAAAAATTTCTGCAGCCCGAAGGCTGAAAATATACATTGGACATAAATGACTTATTACATACATTGGTGGTTTAACAAAAGCCTTCATTAGAAAAAGGTAAAGGAACATACAGTGAACATTCAGATTAATGTAGGTGTTGAACAGCAAACACGTAGTGTAGTAACTCCCTCCCAGATGGTGTTAGGAGGGACCTCACGTGGTGTAGTAGCTCCCTCACAGATGGTGTTATGAGGGGCCTCACGTGGTGTAGTAATTCCCTCACAGATGGTGTTATGAGGGGCCTCACGTCGTGTAGTAATTCCCTCACAGATGGTGTTATGCGGGGCCTCACGTGG
>NW_024716329.1:0-18854 GCF_018991925.1 Homarus americanus | reverse complement strand
GTATTCAAGGGGGTTAAATCATCGTACTCAAGGGGGTTATATCATCGTACTCAAAGGGTTAAATCGTCGTACTCAAAGGGTTAAACAGAGATAAGACCTCCATACAGGTGATGGTGGAAGTCATGAGGTGAGAGAGAGAGAGAGAGAGAGAGAGAGAGAGAGAGAGAGAGAGAGAGAGAGAGAGACGGGGAAGTGAAGAGGTGGCAGGTAATGCTAAAAATGAATGGGTATTTTAATACTACACAGGAGAGGGACTAAAGTGAAATAGGTGTGCAGGGAGATGAGGAGAAAAGAATGTGGTTAAAAAATGGGGTATGGGTAAGATGGAATAATGGGTTTAAAAGACTGTGAGTTATCAAAGTAAGAGTGGCCTGGGGGAGGGGGAGGGAGACGGTAATGTGATTTAGGAGTGATAGAACGAATGATATTTTTAAGGGAGTCGAGTTGAAATAGAAGAGAGTAATGGACATGAATTAAAGGGATTAAGTAGGGGTTTAAAATGAGCTAAGAAAATTTTAATGGAGACCTGAGGGATTTATTGAGATGGGTGGGATTTATTGGGATTGATGGGATTTATTGGGATTGATGGGATTTATTGGGATCGGGTGGGATTTATTGGGACGGGTAGGATATAAGGTAGACAGGTGGAATTTATTGGGATCGAATGGAATTTATTGGGACGGGTGGGATTTATTGAGACGGGTGGTGTATAATAGGATTTATATAAAAGCAATGTAAGGGGTGTAAGTGATTTATAATGGGGAATATAAATATATTAAAGGACAGAACAGGAGTTAAAGTAATCTAATGGAAGGAGAGGAATGATGACGTTTACATATAAGGGGTAGGAAGAAGTCTTATATAAGGGTGTGTGTTTATTAAGGGGTGGAATGTTATTTATATATGGGGGGGAGATACTATAAAGGGGGAATAATGACTTTTTATACGAGGGGAAGGATATAAAAGGGGAGGATAATTATATAACGAGAGGGGAGGGGGGTCCTAAGGATACCATTATAAAGATGTGTTTATCTATTGATTAAAGGACCATAAAGTTTAATGTCAACACGGAGTTAATCCTATATGAAGAATGAAAGACGATTAGAGACTGTTATTCGTCCTACGCATTTTTCACCTCCTACCTAACTTAACTTAACCTAACCTAACCTAACCAAACCTAACCCTAACATAACGTGAACACTCGCTAAGGTAATATAGGAAGGCTGACGCAATCGCCAAGGAAGTCGAGAAAGTCTCTCTCTCTCTCTCTCTCCTTCACTCAGGCAAATTTACCCAGAAAAACCACTGATCATTTTAATTTTATCTTCTTACTCTTCTTTCTTTCCTTCCTTCACTTACGAAAGAAACCCAAAACAAAAAAACACGAGAGGACTGTAGAAGGAGCAGCAGGATTCACCACCGTGTTCTCCATTACCCAGCATTTAGGCGAGAACTAAATTTAGTGTTGTATCCCGCCGGGTTCAGTACCTGCATTAGCATTTTACCGGTGCAAGCTAAACGGGCTTGGGCGTGTTTAATGCCCATAAAATCCGGCGGCATACACTCCCTCCGGCATATTGAAATCGTTTTGAATACAGGGAAAGAACATCCTGCTGGCGGAGGGGAGCAGAGAGGCCTTAAAACACTGGAGTGTGAGATTTGAAACACAGCGGGAATACGAGAGAGAGAGAGAGAGAGAGAGAGAGAGAGAGAGAGAGACCTTCACACACACCAATACAAGGTACACCCACCCTGATAAAGACACAAATTAAGGAGAAAGAAACACTTAAAATAAAACCTCACGATTCACGCTCAGATGACCAGCCCGGCAACACGCGACAACAGTGAAGAGTTTAACACATAGCACAAGGGAATAGAAAGAGAGACTCCAGGTAAAACTTGTCAGAAGAAGAAGGAGGAGGAGGGGTGGGCTGAAGGGGGAGGGGTGGGGCTGAGGGGAGGGGTGGGCTGGGGGGTGAGGGGTGGGGTTGAGGGGGGGAGGGGTGGGCTGAGGGGAGGGATGGGCTTAGGGGGCTTAGGGGGGCTGAGGGGAGGAGGGATAGATTGGGGAAGGAGGGGGAGGGACGGGATGAGGGCTTATTGCCCTGAATGCCTTCAGAACCACTGCCAAGAACAGAAGTGACCCACAGAAAATGTTGGCAGGTGACCCTGACGATGGTGCAGGTGTGTGTGTGTGTGTGTGTGTGTGTGTGTGTGTGTGTGTGTGTGTGTGTGTGTGTGTGTTGTGGTGTATGTGTGTGTGTGTGTTGTGGTGTGCTGTGTGTGTGTGTGTGTGTGTGTGTGTGTGTTGTGATGTGGGTGTGCTGTGTGTGTGTGTTGTGGTGTGCTGTGTGTGTGTGTTGTGGTGTGCTGTGTGTGTTGTGGTGTGCTGTGTGTGTGTGCTAGGTGTGCTGTGTGTGTGTGTTGTGTGTGCTGTGTGTGTGTGTGTGTGTGCGTGTGTGTGTGTGTGTTGTGATGGTGTGCTGTGTGTGTTGTGGTGTGCTGTGTGTGTGTGTTGTGGTGTGCTGTGTGTGTGCGTGTTGTGGTGTGCTGTGCGTGTGCATGTGTTTTGTGATGGTGGGTAGTGAAGGAGGGAGCTTTCCGGGACAATGTTGTTGTAATCTTGAGTGTGACGGTGTGTGACTTGTTGTGGTTGGCACGGGTCGACCCCTTCTACAAGGCTTTGTGTTTGTTGGCTCGTGTGTGTGTGTGTGTGTGTGTCAGTCTGGTCTTCACAAACACACTTTAGGAAAGAATTAATCATATACAGACACTAAAAGACACAACGGAAAGCGAATGAAAACAATATTCAATAGACAAATATGAACGCAACCCCAAAGTAAAGATATAACTATGAATTATCAACAGAGTGTCGTGCCCGGGAGGACGGCTGCGTTGTTGAGTCAGTGGATGATTTGAACAAGAGAGGATAGGCGGGCGCTTGGATACACTGAGAATAGGATATAGGAAACGGATGGAGAGGCACTTAAAAGGATAGACAGATGACTGAAGGAGGACTGAATAATTTATATGATATGATGGATAGGTGAGCGAGTGAACGATGAGGTATTATGCAGGGGGAGGAGATAGAAAAACGTGGAGAGTTTGGTTGGTGAAAATTATATTTGTTAGTAAAGAGGTATTGTAACGTTATGTTTTTAGGGGGATGGGTGGGTGGGTGAGGCAGGAGGAGGGTGTAATGGCCGTGGTAGTTTTGAGATGGCAGTGGTGTTAATGGTGGTTGTGGTAGTGGTGATGGTGGTAGTGGTACTGGTTTTAGTAGCACTAGTGGTAGTGGTGGCTAGTAAAGCAAGGATTGTTGTCCAGGTGTTAGTGGTTGTTTCAGTAATAGTGGCAGCTGTGGTACTGGTTGAGATATGGCTGATCACCAGGGGTTGTTGTAGAGGCGTTGTGTTATTACTGTATAAATGGTAGTTGTTGGGTGTACAGTACAGGTGATGTGTTGCTCCTGAAGTATTGTTTATATATAGACTTGCTTGTAATATTGATAAATCACAAAATCGGGTCCTAAAACCGGATACCAGGTAGGTTTCAGTACAGGTAACAATGGTAAAAATAATTAGTGTTGAGGCGTCAAAGTGATCACTGACAAACTAGTTTGTACCCGACGATAAGAATAAACTGTCGTAAAGTAGCGGCTGTAGGAATCTGTGCTCCGGTGTGAGTCTTATTTACGAGGAGAACCTCCCACATCACTCCTCTCTGTATTAACACGACAGACAGTTACCTGCAGAAAACTAAGTCGACAGATGAAACTATTTAAATATTGAAAGGAGATTATATATATATATATATATATATATATATATATATATATATATATATATATATATATATGCAAGTAAATCACTGTGGGTGCGCGTGATCCAGGTATATGCTGAAAACTACAAGGATGCGTGATCCATATGCTGAAAACTACAAGGAAAAGAAGAAAACACGAAGTTCCCAAGCGCTGTGTAATTCACATTCAGGGTGAGTACAGACGAAGGAGAAGTACAAAATAGTATATATATATATATATATATATATATATATATATATATATATATATATATATATATATATATATATATATATATATATATATATATATATATAATGACATCCATCATCACTACACATATAACAATTCGCATTCATCATCACTTCATATAACACCATCCATCATCACTACATATAACACCAATCATCACTACATATAACACCATCCATCATCAATACATATAACACCACCCATCATCACTACGTATAATGACATCCATCATCACTACATATAACACCATCCATCTACAGATCTCAAGTAGTTTCCGAGATTCTCGTGCGGACACACATACACACAAACACACAAACAAACATACAGACATACTTCTTTGTTTTATATATATAGATTCAAGTTTATAAGGCGAATGGCGTCAGTAGCAGGCGTGAGGTGCACCAGTAGTGCTCCACACAAACTAAATTACCATAAATGAGACGCTCCCCTGGTGACAAGCTTCTCCTATCACCTGGCGGCGTCTAGCCAGCCAGCCCCCTCTCCCCCACCCCCCACACACACGCACACACGCGCGCGCAGGCGCGGTTCCTACTTCTTTCCTTTTTAAAGACTTTCCTGTAACCCTTGAGAACACCTGTGTGTAACCCTTGAGAGCATTTGCGTGTAACTCTTGAGAACACTTGTGTGTAACTCTTGACAACACTTGTGTGTAACCCTTGAGAACACCTGTGTGTAACCCTTGAGAACACATGTTACTCACCCCTTAGTGTACGCACATGTTTGTAACACCTTTATAATAATGTGCGTGTATGCTTGCATTGTCTTAGAACACGTACTTGTAACCCTTCAGAATATACATACAAGTTTCTTACTCTTTGGAACACGAGGTTTACGGTGTTACCAGAACATGTCATATCAAACAACTTTTCTTCCCTCCACTTGTAATACAGACGGACCTCAAATACATACATAGAGAAATACTAAATAAAGATATCTGATGTTTGTAGCCCATCGTATATACCCTCCTCCTCCCTTCCCCCAATACCCTCCTCTTCCTTCTCCGTGTTGTATTGCCTGTCAGACCTTTAAACACAAGGGGAAGGTAAACAAGGTATCTGACGTTTGCACTCCTTGGTAAATAACATATTCAAAGCACTAATATATAAACACACATTACATCCCTGTCTTTAAATAGTTTTCTCGTAACTTTACACACGCAGCGGAGGACACCCAATGGTCTATCAATTCTGTGTTGATGTATAAACTCTCTCTAACTCTTGACTCCCGCGGCGACCGGGGAATAGGTGAGAGCCGCGCCAAGAGAGGATAATGGCATTGTAATTGACTGACGTCGTTCACTAATTTCCTGCTCGGCTGTGGCTCATCAAAGGATTGCATCAAAGTTTACCGTGAGAGGTTAGCGTGTGTGAGGAATGAGGGAGGAGGCCTAGGGATAAATTTTTATCTAGACTTAATTCGCATTAACTGTTGGGAGATTCACGCCTTTCCGCCAACCCAGATCTGATCCCCTTTTTATGGGAAGACTATTTTAGGTTAGGTTGGGTCAGAGTTCGTGAGTCAGTAAGCAATAATATTTCTCACAGTGTTTGGGAAGTTATATGAACAAAATATATCAGGTTTGCGAGGAACGTCATATCTAGTATTAAGAATATCCTGTATATGTGTGTTTGTTAATCATTCAAAATGCGCATAAACACGTAATAAATGTAATCCTCGCAATGGTGTTTGAAAAATCCACCGAATAGGATTCAGTAAAGCCCACAAGGTGGGAAACGATATGTTAATGAACGACTACAGTACACGTCACAACTTGAACTAGGTATACAAGTTAAATTTTTATCTGAATATTCCTCGCGGTCTTTCATATATCACAAATACAACTTCTGCTGAAAACTGACATTTACAAAGAAACGTGTGCAGTAAACACAATGAGTTAACTCAAAACAATGTATCACCACACGGGTTGACTCTCCATCCCACGAACTAACCTTTACAACTATCATTTGACTATCCCAGCTAGTCTGTGCAATAAGGAACAACTTTCCTCTTATAGGTTTTATTTTTAAAGCCTTATCACTCATATTGGTATTATTTATATTGGGTTTATTTTATATTTATATATCTATTTATCATTAATGTCAAGCGAAATTACGTCTAGGAATCTTTTCCACCAATTACCTCCATTGTTACAAGACCACTATGCATGAGTTTGCTCTAGTATTACGACACTACCACATGCACGTAAATGTCACCATAGGGGGTAAAGGAACTGAAGCAACTTGCTGTCTGCACATTGATTACCTTTATTGTGATCCCTTGTGGGGGCGTCTCTAGTGGGAGATCCCCTTAAAGCTTACCCAGCTTGGGACCTCCCCTCAAACTCTTAAGGGACCGTTACACTTAGAAACTCCTTAGAGCCCCTACACTTGAGACCCTTGAGAATCCCTAACACTTGGAACCTTATTAGAACCCGCTACACTTAGGCTACCCTTAGGTGGTCCTCCTCACACTTTGGAACAATACAATAAGTTCCTTCACACTTGTAACCCATTTAGGACCCCTCATACTCGGGACCACCTTCAGGACCCCCTCATACTTGAGACCACCTTCAGGACCCCCTCTTACTTGGAACAACCTTCAGGACCCCTCATACTTCAGGGCTGCTTCAGGACCTCCATCAATACCCCTACACTGAGAGCCAGGTCACGTCTCCAGGGGTGGTCGTGACCCAGATGTAAACAAGGCGCTCACCTCCCTTCCACCCTCTGTGTTTATCATATTGTCTCGGACACCAGGAGCAGCCGAACCACATGCCTCCCTGATCACTTTTGTGTGTGTGTACGCCGCCCAATTTTCGTACTTATCCCAACTTTCTTCTTTCCTTTGCCGATCTATCATTCCCTCCTTTTGTAGTCAATCCTCCTCCTCCCTTGTCACTTTCTCTATCTCCCCCTCAGACTGACAGCAAGAAACACGAAGGGCAGGAGGAGGAGGAGGCATCAGGGAAACCACGGGAAGGGCTCCCTTCTTCAGTGTGAGAATTATGACCGCGAGAGTGTGTCGTACAGTGCAGAGAGTCTTGCACACTCTTCCAGCCTCCTGATGCCTGCCAGTACTAGATTTCACACACACTCCTGCTCTTCCATATTCTCCTATCCTCTTACACGACTGCCTGTCTATGTGTGTGTTTGTGTACTTCATTTTGGTGTGTGTGTGTGTGTGTGTGATCCTTCTTTCCTTTAGACATTTACTTCATGTCTTGTCTCCGTGTTGTAATCCCCCCCCCACAATGTATCGTGTTGGGTGGGATTTGGTCATATTACAGGATCAACGTCTCAATCTTTTTGTTTACTCAGTTTTAGCCTTTTTAGTGTATGTTCGCCTCTGTATTTTAAGGATTTTTTTACATTCAAGTCAGATTTACTTGATAATCCGGCGGTTAATCCGTTTAAAAGAGAATAAATGCCAGGAAATAATGGCTCATCTTGTAGTTAATCCGACTGCCAAAAACCACAGCTGGTGATGTTAACTTCATAAAAGAACAAATATTAATATCACACATGAATTACTTAGTTTAATCCGGTAAAGTAATTTTTCTACTTATTTTATTCAAAGACCAGATAGGGAGCATGTGTGTATATGTTATCTTAATAATAGATTTTTTTTCCTACGTAGCGTATCCTATCCTAACGTGACCTATAATTATACCGTGACCTATAATTATACCGTGACCTATCCTATAATAATACCGTGACCTATCCTATAATCATACCGTGACCTATCCTATAATCATACCGTGACCTATCCTGTAATCATACCGTGACCTAACCTATAATCATACCGTGACCTATCCTATAATTATACCGTGACCTATCCTATAATCATATCGTGACCTATCCTATAATAATACCGTGACTTATCCTATAATTATACCATGACCTATCCTATAATAATACCGTGACCTATCCTATAATTATACCGTGACCTATCCTATAATAATACCGTGACCTATCCTATAATAATACCGTGACCTATCCTATAATCATACCGTGACCTATCCTATAATCATACCGTCACCTATCCTATAATCATACCGTGACCTATCCTATAATAATACCGTGACCTATCCTATAATTATACCGTGACCTATCCTATAATCATATCGTGACCTATCCTATAATAATACCGTGACTTATCCTATAATTATACCATGACCTATCCTATAATAATACCGTGACCTATCCTATAATTATACCGTGACCCATCCTATAATAATACCGTGACCTATCCTATAATCATACCGTGACCTATCCTATAATTATACCGTGACCTATCCTATAATCATACCGTGACCTATCCTATCATCTTGCCGTGACCTATCCTATAATCATGCCGTGACCTATCCTATCATCTTGCCGTGACCTATCCTATAATCATACCGTGACCTATCCTATCATCTTACCGTGACCTATCCTATCATCTTGCCGTGACCTATCCTATAATCATACCGTGACCTATCCTATAATCATACCATGACCTATCCTATAATCATGACGTGACCTATCCTATCATCTTTCCGTGACCTATCCTATAATAATACCGTGACCTATCCTATAATAATACCGTGACCTATCCTATAATAATACCGTGACCTAACCTATAATCATATCGTGACCTATCCTATAATCATACCGTGACCTAACCTAACCTAACCTAACTTAACCTATTTTAACAAAACCCTCGGTGGTTGGTTTTGTTGAGTAGTCTACCCAAATCGTTAAGTTATATACAGTAGTAAACACTTGAAGGAACGGACATTAGTCACAGTACGCAGAAAACACTCGACACCGTAACTCACTGATTACAGAACCAGGATCCAAAACCTAACCTAACCTAACCTACCCTTAACATAACCCAACTTACCCTTAATATATCCTAACCTATCCTAACATACCCTAACCTATCCTAACGTATCCTAACTTACCTTAACATACCCTAACCTACCCTTAACATATCCTAACCTACCCTTAACATATCCTAACCTACCCTTAACATATCCTAACCTACCCTTGTTTAGTGATCCTGTTCAAAATAAGACATAGTTATGAATCAATATAAAGGAAGATGTGTACGTTGAGAAAAAAAAATGGTCCTTCAGTGTAGATGAACCATCCTCTTTCTCCTCCCTCTTAAAACAAAAAGACCACAGTCAGTAGGAAGAAACGCGCCCCCCCCCCTCCCCTCCACCTCTTTAAACTCACCCATGGGAGTACTTTGACAGGGTGGGGTTGGCGCACCCTATCTAATCCAACAACACGGGAGAAGAATAAACTCCTTCATTTATACTCGTGGCAGGTAGGTGTGTAGGGGGGAGGGGGTGAGGGTCTATAGCTGACGAAACGATGCAACAACAACAACAACAACAACAACAACACGAAAAACAACAACGAACAACAACAGTAACTATAAGAGCTCTTCGGGAAAACCTGCATAACACACCTGTACAGTATATAAGCATCATCCAGGTATATTTATCCAGTATACTGAATTGAAGAAAACCATTGCTCAAGTATACAACATTCATCCCTTCATCATGCGGACACTGAAGAAATTCCATGTCTATTATCGCTTCTGAAAACTGACAATAATACTTTCAGTGGCGTAAGGTGCTCTCGGTGGTGTAAGACGTGTGTAGGAACGGAATCAATACAGGTACATTAAGTTTCATTTTGTTGATATGAAATATTTGTGTTTGTCTGATATATATGTGAATTAGTGTGTGCGTGCGTGAGTGTGTTCAGTATGTATGGGTGCGTGTGTGTTGGAGCATTAGTGTGTATGGTTTTAAGTGGGTTGCTTGTGTGTATGAACATGTGTTTTTCAGTATTGTATCTGTGTTTGATATGTATGTATGAGTAAATGTGTGCTTGTAGTGAGACCTGCGTGACATGAACACGTATATATTGATTTGGACAACCACGTATGTCTAATTTTAACCGAACTTATGGAAGTGTAGACATAACTATTACAACGAATTCGTTATAAAACACGTGATAATAGTACCTTTATTATGATTCCTTTACACTTGAGAAAATTAGCTGACAATAAATCTAATTTGTAAACACGCAATGATTATTTACTTTCCAATTTTGTTCGCTACGTTCACTCCCTAGGTAATAATATCTAGTTCTCAGAAAAGAATTACAGCTCTAGTTATTATCTTATTAGCTCTAGTCAGACTATACCAACAAGCTACAAGCAAATATTAAAAGCTAAAATAGTCTCAGGGGTGACAATTATAGTTGACCCTAACACGAAAAAAAGTATCATCAACACTGATAAACACCGTGTGAAGACAAACTTTCTCTGGTCACGAGCTTATAAATATTCTCTTTATTTATATTACATCTGTTATTGCCTTACTTTCCCTATCACCCCCCATAACCTTACTTTCCCTACCACCCCCATAACCCCATAACCTTACTTTCCCTATCACCCCCATAGCCTTACTTTCCCTATCACCCCCATAGCCTTACTTTCCCTATCAGCCCCCATAGCTCATTTCTTTCCTATCACCCCCATAACCTTACTCTTCCTTGTACCACCCCCATAAACTCATTCATCACCCCATAGCCTTACTTTCCCCATCACCCCATAACCTTACTTTCCCTATCAGCCCCCATAACCTTACTTTCCTATCACCCCCATAACTCACTTTCCCATCACCCCATGCTAACTCATTTCCTATCACCCCATAACCTTACTTTCCCCATCACCCCATAACCTTACTTTCCTATCAGCCCTCTAGCTAACTCATTTCCCTATCACCCCCATAACCTTACTTTCCCTATCACCCCCCATAACCTTACTTTCCCTATCACCCCCATAACCTTACTTTCCCTATCAGCCTCATAACCTTACTTTCCCTATCACCCCCCATAACCTTACTTTCCCTAACGCCCCATAAAAATTAATAATAAAATAAATATTCCCCTTGGCACCTCATTAGCCCCAAAACTGAGCCCTTAATCTAGGTAATTAATCTCCCTCCCGTCATATCAGTCCTCCCACCCGTGTTCATCCACACATGTTAAGCTGGTAACATTCTGTCTGTTCCCCAACACTTGAGGATTCCAACCTCATTCTTACCTTACATGACGTTCAGCAATATTTTAAAAAGAATTGTGTGTGTGTGTGTGTGTGTGTGTGTGTGTGTGTGTGTGTGTGTGTGTGTGTAATTATTAACCTCATTCTTCGCAAGTTATGCAGATTATTGGAGAGTTGCAAATACATATCCAGTTCCTATACTAGAATGAGCACATAATTGTCCCTAATCAATTTATAAACCCAGTTTTTATTTTACTTTGGATATAAAAAAGTTATAAACAACCTTTCTGTAACCTTGAAAAATCACAGTTATTTTGAAGCTTAGAATAGGCTCCGTCGACTGTACTACGTCATTCCACTACACATGACATTCTTCTTCTACTTCACATTCTCCAATAAATTTAGGAACGTGGTGAGTTATGAGTTTATGGCCCTCTATTACTCCAACCCAGCACCTCTCCTCACCTCTCCACTGTCTGTCATCAATACATTGTTCAGATGCCAAACATACATAGGTTATTCGTATTGTCATTTTTTATTCATAGTAATTCAGAACAGTAATCACAGCTCCCCTCCCGACCCACCTACTTCCTCTATTTCACATGTATGTATGTATGTAAACATAATATCGTCTATAACTTTTTCACTTTACAACACACACACACACACACACACACACACACACACACACACACACACACACACACACCTTTTAGTACATGTAAATTAATAATATCCTCCCGGCGTGACTCAAGCTGACGTGTTACTGGTGCCAGGTGCGACATCATCACGTGTACACTGAACACAATTTCTAATACTGTATCGACTATCTAATTAATACAACTTAAATACGTGTAATAAAAGAGACCCGAGTATCTGAACATCCATCATAAGACAGTCGTAAGGACTCATATCAATGATATTATCTTGTTATATGAACATCAAAGATTCTTATACAGTAATTATCATTCCACGTGGTAAAGAAATTATATTATAAAAACTGGAAGATTGAATTTCTACAACTTAAGGAATTATGACAGACAGACAGACAGACAGACACAGACACACAGACACACACAGACACAGTCGTGTGATAAAAACAAAAGACGAGAGAATTATTAAAAAAACCTCTAGGTCTATAGTATAAGTTATTCTGAAGTTAAGGCCTAAAACTGCCATAAATCTACTGTTGCCATGGAGCAGTGGACGAGTGTGAGGAGGTGGTGGCAGGGTGGGTGGGTGCGTTGTGGCGGTGTGGGTGAGTGTGTTGTGTCGGGATGGGTGGGTGTGTTGTGGCGGGATGGGTGGGTGTGTTGTGGCGGGATGGGTGAGTGTGTTGTGTCGGGATGGGTGGGTGTGTTGTGGCGGGATGGGTGGGTGTGTTGTGGCGGGATGGGTGAGTGTGTTGTGTCGGGATGGGTGGTGGCGGTGTGGCGAGTGTGTTGGTGGGTGTGTGTGCTGGCGGTGTGGGTGTGGGTGGCAGGATGTGTTGTGGCGGTGTGGGTGGGTGTGTTGTGGCGGGATGGGTGGTGTTGTTGTGGTGTGTGGTGTTGTGGCGTGGGATGGGTGGGTGTGGGATGGGTGAGGTGTGTTGGCGGGAGGATGGGTGAGTGTGTTGTGTCAGGATGGGTGGGTGTGTTGTGGCGGTGTGGGTGAGTGTGTTGTGGCGGGGTGGGTGGATGCGTGGTAGTGGTGGGTGGGGTGGGTGGATGCGTGGTAGTGGTGGGTGGGGTGGGTGGGTGTGGCGGTCGTCACGTCATGGTAAGTAGGTCACCTCACCAACACGCCATATCTGCCTTATCCCTCCCAGCTCACCACCTCATCACGGGAGTGTGTCAGAGGCTCCAGACAACGCCCTCCCTCCCTCCCTCCCATCTTCCTTCACTCTAATTTCTGAGAAGAGTTTTAATGACTTGTTGACCTATAAAAACATACCATCCTTTATAATCAACCTGGCGGAGTATTCAAAGTTAACAATATTACCTTAGAGAAATACTTATAAGTACTGACATTGTAGGTATACGTAAGAGAACTATTTACTCTAAAAGGTACTCTCATGGTGGTTAATTTTACGTTTATTAATGAAGAACAATACGAAGAAGATATTTACGTGGTCATGTAAACTGTTTTTGAACCATAATGATAGTTGGCCCAGGAAGTCAGAGAAGCGGCGCAGCAATAAAGTAACTTGTCAAAAGAAGGCCTCATGCGGTGAATATGTGGTCAATACGCGCCGGGACAAGGTAACAGACAGCCCCTTTGGATAGACAAGCTTTTTCCATTACCTCCAACATAATCCAGAGCCGCCGCCAGCAATAACCCTCTCCTTCTCTTCCCCCCGCCCCCCCACCCCAGCGCCCCTCCTCCGGCCTTGACCAGCTTCAGACAGCTGGGTTCTGTTGCACCGCCACCTGCACAAAACTTTGATTTACCAAGTAACATGTGTTTAACATTCCCGGACAGCAGGAGGAGTATAATGGTGGTCAGGCAGTGCTCGATGGAATTGATCTAAAACTGAAAATTTTGTAGTTGCAGTTGACAATAAAGTGGTGAGGAGGCGTAGAACAAATGACAAGAAACACTTAAATAAATATACACATAAACCGCCCATACATGTGTCTCTTTGTGTGTAAATAAAGCTGAGAAAAGTTACACTTCCAACACCTAATGAGCGTATCTAAGACTCAGCATTTAGGTCAAGTGGAAAAATATATTCTATAGGTTAGCATAGTAAGAAGTGTCAAATCTTAAACGCCTTTATAATAATTTATGTTTAGAGTAAAAATTACACAAATAACAACAAATAAACAGATTCATTATGATGGAGTTGCCATATTTTCGATTTCAAGATACGGAAATAATTATCAACTTTGAAATGGAGAATTACTAATAATTTAACATGTGAACGATCATTAAAAAAGAGAGAACAAAAAGCCGTATTTATAATTTTTTTCAAGTTATATTTGTGTCTGCATTAAATTCTGCGACATTCTTGTAGACTGGGAAATATTTCTCAATAAAGCTTTGTTCCACTATGATACGGTATTGTTCACAGTAACTGTATATGCTATGTAAACAAAAACCTCTTTCACTGAAAATAATTATTTGAAGAATCAACTACAGTACAACAGTAGCCACAAGTAACAGCAATGAACTACAGTATATGCACAAGCTATCCATAAAGGCACAACACACTATATATAAAAAAACCTAAAAAAAAAACTTTACTTAATATAAAGTTCACCACTGCTGAAACAACCGACCAGGGATGAATAAAATTTGGAAGTGGCTATTATTATTTTTTTTACCTGAGTACAGCGAGTGCAGGCCTGTGTTCACTATTCTCACTTTTTACAGTTAGCAAGCTTTAACACGTGATAATAAGTTAGGGTGGGATAGGTTAGGATAGGTTAGATTTAATCTTTTTACTTCTACTTGATGTTATACTGGAAAAGTCATGTATCCTGACATAGGAGAAGTTAGGTTTGTTTTCTTAGGTTAGTGTCCGCTATTCTCATGTCTTACAATTACCAAACTAAGCTAAGCTCAGCTAACCTTACCTAACTATAACAAAAAAATATAAAAATTTTAATACTTTAGAAGAAGTATGCGAGTTAACGGGCAACATTAAGCAACTTTTCGAAAGAAGAAAACGTTTTACTTTTCTCAAGAAATACCCGAAAAATAGAACTAAATTTTAATAAAATAAAAAAAATAATAATAAAAAGAACCAAACCTAATGACTCTCATATACCAGGTTACATGACTTTTCTGACCTAACCTGACATCAAGTAGAAGAAGAAAAATTTGAAAAAACTAACCTATCTTCACATAATAAAGCTTGGTAATAGTAAGATATAGCCGACACCGACCATACTCACGTAAAACAAAAAAAATCATAATAGCCACTTAGGTAAATTACCACACTGTTTTGTTAAGCAAGAAAAGAATAATGAATGAATATAAAAAAAAAGGTTACTACTTTTTAGTTTTATTTGTATGAGGTGTTTAACACAGGCGATTACAGTGGCAACACCTGATTTATTGTTCTTCAAGTCACAATTGGCGTCCCAAAACACCATTACGGGATAAGGCAATGAAATAGGGACCAGTGACAAGGTATATAAGAAAAATAAGTCTGTTTTAAGTACTTTTCCGTTAGGTTAGGGTAGGGTAGAGGAGGTTAAGTTAGGCTTAGTTTGGTTAGTTGAAAAAATTAATTAACAATACTTTATTAATAAAAAATAAATGAGGGGATATAACAGCAAGACGCCTTATTTTTACCTATTTCCAGTTCCATGTAGTTCTGTCTCTGAAACACTTGGGAGCAAACCACAATCTGAAGAATTCGTTTTAAATGCAAATGTATGACAAAATTACAGAACTTCACATCAATACTTGTAAACACTGACTGAGCAGGAAAGCGGCCTTAAAAATCAACACTCACTGGCTGATGAGGTCACGATATGCAGCCGAGACGTTGATTGGTTGCAGACTGAGGCGGGTTCACCAATTGTATCATAGAAATCGAATTTTTGAGACCATGGCGGATTAGACAATGTTCTTCAGAACACCTCAAATATGAAAGGTTTGCGTGAGGGTATTTAACACTCAGAATTTTAGGAAAGTAAGAAAAGTAAATTTATGGGCCAGCAGTGTGTGTGTGTTTGTGTGTGTGTGTGTGTGTGTGTGTCAAGTCTTAAACGTCTTCATGAAATTTTCATTTTGACTTCCGGATGTTATATGATACTTCCGACCTCATGACAGGCGGTCCTGGAGAGGTGGGCGCCTCTCAACCTCCACCACCTCCTTGAGTTATGGTGATCCCCAACCCTTAACATGCACACACACACACTCACACACACACGTAAGCTAATATTTAATAGTTTCGTTATTTACATATTCAGGGACATCATCAAATTACCGTTAAATATATGTAGTTATAATCAATGGCTCTTAATTAATAGTTTTACGAACAAACTTACGCACGGGCACTGTACATCTAGCAGAATTTATAGTCAGTAACAACACACAAATCGACGCAGATACACGAGCGACATAGTCTTAATTCTACACGCTGACGCAAATTCACGAGCGGCACAACACTGCATCATGAGAATTAATATTACTTTAGCAAATTCCTAATGCCCTCACTACTGGAATGGCCGCGATCGTCATGGTGAATGGCAGTCAGTGTTAAATATATCATTCACTATTTGATTTCCTTAACTCATGTTATCTACAGCTACGTTACACACCATGACAACCTAACTGCCTCACTGACTGACATATACCTTCTCGTACGTCCCCGGCCGCCAGTTTGACGCCACTTTCTCACTCGCCCAGCTCATTATATTGTTAATTAAAATGCCACAGGCTGGTGGGGAACGAAAAACCACCTACTCGAAATATTCATAACTGAAACGCTTTGAGGTGAAAAATATGGATGAAACATAACTCATGATAAAAATGATTATCATTACTGAATTGCTGTACAGTATGTGATTTATCAGATGTTTTGTTCACACTCTTGACTTACTATCCCTTCCGTGTTCATTCGTTTATATTTATAGTTTATTTAAATGCTTGTTTGCGTGTGTGTAAAGTGAAACGAAATTGCTTATGTAAAGAGTTGTTTGCTCTCGCCTAAGACTCAGGCATGTTTGGTCTACTGACTTTTTAGGAGGCGTTACTTGAGTGAGTGAGTGTGTGTGTGTGTGGTGGGTGTGGGTGTGTGTGTGTGTGTGTGTGTGTGTCACAAGATTTACGCTGTGGATGTGTTACTTGATTTTACATACCTGATGGTACTAAAAGAACCCTTGCTGGTGTTACAAGGATGAGTGCGCGTGTGACAAGAATAATATGTTACCTGTGACACTCTACTATCATCACCGCTGTATTTCATGATGATAATTGGTTTTACTTAATTGGTATTACTGGCGTTGTGGGAGCTTTAGCTGGTATTACATGTTGCATTAGACGTGTTACTGGTTACAGTGAGTTATAGGGAGAAAGTTAATGACTGTCAGTGAAGAGTGTAGTACCCTGTTTGTTGGAATATTAAAATAAACATTTGTTGTTTAGACCGATAGGCAAGCACCCTACGCTCTCAGGACAAGGTGTGACACGTGTTATACTGAGGTCGAGTTCAAGTTAGTAACAGACACAGGACAAGGCGTGACACGTGTTATACTGAGGTCATACTCCAGTTAATAACAGACACATACACGTCTTATACTAGGATCCTGTTGCTGGAAATAGTCAGGTAAGTTGGAGTCACTGAGGCGCGTAATTGGTCTTTAATGAGCTTGTGGGAACACTGGAGTCAGGGCGGGTAAGGAGCAGTTGGCCTCAAGAGAAACAAATTCCCCTTAATAGGATGCTATCTCTCGCGGTCTGTGTGATGGCGTCGTAACTCCGTGCCCCAGCTCACTAGCACCTCTGACCTCTTTAACACTCATGACAGGTAGGTAGGTGTGTGTGTGTGTGTGTGTGTGTGTGTGTTGAGTGTGTGCGTGTGTGTTGAGTGTATGTGTGTGTGTGTGTGCGTGTGTGTGTGTGTGTGAGTGTATGTGTGTGTGTGTGTGTGTACCTACCATTATCCCTGAACAACTGCGCTGGACTGGCCATGTTACCCTCATGGACAACAGTAGACTGCCAAAACACCTAAGTAAACGTAAAGCTGGCGGGCAACTGAAAAGGTATAAGGATAGTCTTAAAATAAATCTGAAAAAAGTGCCAAATCGACCCACCCCTTCATCGTAACGCTTGGAGGATCACCACACAAGAAGGTGTCAATACTTTCGAGTTAGTCCGACTGCATAACGAGGCAGACAAGCTCCAACGCCAGAAAGACGCTGCCGCCGCCCCTCCTGCACTAGATGTAGCCCCCCACATGTGCAACATCTGTGATCGACCCTGTCGGTCCCGTGTCGGCCTCTTTAGTTACCTCAGAACTCACCAATGAAGGTGACATCCCTAATAACTAATATCATTGTATCATAGCTGGATGATCGTCGTGCTGGATTCCGAGTGATAGCAAAGTAGTAGTAGCAGTAGTAGAGCACGCGTGTGTGTGTTGTGTGTGTTCTGTGATATGAGTAATAATTGTAATGTTAGATGAAATAGATCGAAAGGACCTATAAATATATATCTTTCTCTCAAAACGTGGGAAGCTTTTGTGTACTACAGTGAGGCTATAGCTTTCTATATACCTAATATTATTCACAATTAAAATTATATAAAGATTAAACGAAATAAATCATCTCACTGAAAAAAAAACAATAACTGCCTTTAGTATTTACATAATAATATTAATTTCCCACATATTAAGTCTACAGTTCTGGAGTATTAAAATTATCTTCCTGTTTTCGTACACCATCTTCAATAATGCAAATTGTGAAGGAAAGATTGAACGCTATGCCCCCCTCCCCCCCCTTCAATGACGCGCACACGGTAATTAAATGGCAACACGATCTTCGGGAACAAGTGAGGGAGGGAGGGAGGGAGGGAGGGACATTTTACATCACAGATTTTCACATGCCATTAGTGGTGGGGTAAAATATTTAATACTCAGGGATTCCTTCCTTGATCTAACTTGACCTAGTTCTGCCCCGCTTGTGTGTGTGTGTGAGAGAGAGAGAGAGAGAGAGAGAGAGAGAGAGAGATAGAACACACACACACACACACACACACACACACACACACAAAA
>NW_024716328.1:0-10734 GCF_018991925.1 Homarus americanus | reverse complement strand
TAGTCTGGATAATCCTTAAGTAGTCTGGATAATTCTAAGTCTGAATAATCCAGAGTCAGGATAATCACAGGTTCTGGATAATCTCACCGGAGTCTGATTAAGTCATTTTGGATTCCCGAAATTTTTTAAACCTCCCGAAGGATTCTTAACTAAAGGATTCTTAAAACAACCGAAGGATTCATAAAACACCCGAAGGATTCATAAAACACCCGAAGGATTCATAAAACACCCGAAGGATTCATAAAACACCCGAAGGATTCATAAAAACAA
Organism: Homarus americanus; assembly: GCF_018991925.1. NCBI lineage: Eukaryota > Metazoa > Arthropoda > Malacostraca > Decapoda > Nephropidae > Homarus > Homarus americanus. Next base: position 10,464 of record NW_024716328.1, on the reverse strand, counting down.
AAACAAAAGGAATGACACAACTTCCCGAGAGGAGAATCTTACTAACCTGGAAGGAACCACTCCAAAAAATCTCCGGAAGGAACCTCTAAACACCCCCTGAAGGAAACTAAAAAAAAAATCCCGAAGGAACCTCTAAAAAAAAAAAACTCCCGAAGGAACTAAAAAAAAAAAAATCCCGAATGAACCTCTAAAAAAAGCTCCCGAAGGAACCTCTAAACAATCTCCCGAAGGAACCTCAAAAAAAAATCTCCCGAAGGAACCTCAAAAATCTAGCACTGGTGAGAAAGTATAATGCGATCCAGGTGAGCATCAAGAGGGACCCGGGGGAGCTGAACAACCCGACCCCGACAACAGCCCCAGGAACTATCGGGCCGGGAATTGGGGGGGGGGGGGGGGGGGTGGGGGGAGGGGGGTGTGTGTGTTCTTCTCTCTCTCTCTCTCTCACTCCTGATAGACGTGGTGAGAGAGAGAGACGTATACACCTGAAGCTCACCTTACCAATTTGGCCAACTCTCTATTCGTTAGTTCTCCCAATGGCAGGAAATTTGAGAACTTCTTATGTGTCTTTCTTGAAGGTAGAGTGGATGGGCGGGTGAGAGGTAGGGTGGATGATGAGAGGTAGGGAAGTGAGAGGTAGGGAAGTGAGAGGTAAGGTGGGTGAGAGGGGGTGGAGGTAAGGTGGGTGAGAGGGGGTGGAGGTAAGGTGGGTGAGAGGGGGTGGAGGTAGGATGGGTGAGAGAGGGGGTGAGTGAGAGAGAGAGAGAGGGGTAAGTAGGAGGGTGGGAGTGGGAAGTAGGGTGGATATGAGAGAGAGAGAGAGAGGATGAACCTTCCTCCCAACACCTGTCACACACACACACACACACACTCAACCACCCACTCACTCACTCTCCCACTCACTCCCTCTCACCCTCACTCATTTACATAAACCCTGACGTTGATATCACCCAAATTATACCCCACCTTGCATCGACTACATTACCTGCCAAGGACTACACGCTAATTAACCCCCAACAGGTGAGTTCAGGTGAGTAGAAATCATAACACAATCACTGAGGCTTTAATTACGATACACCAATGACTAGACAAAGTGTGTTATTCGTGAACTAAATAAAGAACACAGATGAACAATATTTGAACTTATTTCTGAACGAGACTAGGACCACACACACACACACACACACACACACACACACACACACCCCTGGATAGCATAGTTTTACTTAATGAACAAGAGTTAAACACATGAACACACCAGAATACATATGAACATAGAAGAACACACAACACAACACAACACAACACAACCGAACACAACACAACACTGCACTAATACACAGCTAAGGCTAATTAATTATTGCTGTGTTACCTCATAGGCAGCTCCGGGGACAAAGGTAATTGGTTCTCTGTAACTTACCATCAGCCAATTACAGCACACCTCACTACCTGGGTTCCTCCACTACATACCAGGGTTCCTCCACTACATACTAGGGTTCCTCCACTACATACCAGGGTTCCTCCACTACATACCAGGGTTCCTCCACTACATACCTGGGTTCCTCCACTACATACCAGGGTTCCTCCACTACATACCTGGGTTCTTCCACTACATACCTGGGTTCCTCCACTACATACCTGGGTTCCTCCACTACATACCAGGGTTCCTCCACTACATACCAGGGTTCCTCCACTACATACCTGGGTTCCTCCACTACATACCTGGGTTCCTCCACTACATACCAGGGTTCCTCCACTACATACCAGGGTTCCTCCACTCATACCAGGGGTTCCTCCACTACATACCCAAGGTTCCTTCCACTACATACCAGGGTTCCTCCACTACATACCTGGGTTCCTCCACTACATACCAGGGTTCCTCCACTACATACCAGTGGTTTCTTCCACTGATACCTGGGTTCCTCCACTACATGTACTGCAGACTTTTTTTTCACCACTTTCGATGAGAGAGAGAGAGAGAGAGAGAGAGAGAGAGTGAGAGAGGAGAAAGAGAGAGAGAGAGAGAGAGAGAGAGAGAGAGAGAGAGAGAGAGAGAGAGTATAAGCCACTCTAAGACGGGTTAAAGCCTAGACTGATTCCCTCCATTATATCACTACCCCCTCCCCCTTACCATACAGTATATATACCACCGGCTGTGAATATACCAGACGGATATATATGATGTAATAACTGGTGGGGTATGTGTGATGTAGTAACGCAATAACGCCTACGAATATACGATGGTAATAATAGCGACGAATATAAGGGTATATAGTGGGAGTATATAACAGATATATAACAGAAATATTCCAAGAACATGCAATAAACGCCAGGAATATTCCAAGGTAATACGAATATACAACAGGAATATTCCAAGGTATTACGAATATACAACAGGAATATTCCAAGTTCTACGAATATATACAACAGGAATATACCAATTATCCTAACTATCACCGCCTGAACGAGCTGGACCAACAACAACAGTATCAGCAAGGTCAGGAAAGGCGGGTGTTGGTGATTGACTTAACGCTTCCAATAATAGTGACACCAAGACACTTTATGACCGTATGAGTGTGTGCGTGTGTGTGAGCGTGTGTGTGTGTGTGTGAGCGTGTGTGTGTGTGTGTGAGCGTGTGTGTGTGTGTGTGTGAGTGAGTGAGTGAGAGAAACAAACATGCACACAGATAGACAAACATAGATAAAGTGTGAGAGAATTAATGATACCCCTGACACACACACACACACACACACACACACACACACACACACACACACACACACACACACACACACACACACACACGAGGACGTTGACACTCCGGTGGGACAAAGACTTAGACAGACAGGCACTTGAGAGACACAAAGGAAGTGTATTCAGGTGTAGAGAGAGAGGTACCGAACGACACACAGGAGACATACACACAGACATACACACACACACAGGAGACACACACACAGGAGACATACACACAGACCAAGACAGACAGACATACACACACAGAAGCCATACACAAAGACTCAGACATACACACACACACACACACAGGAGACATACACAGACTCAGACAGACATACACACACACACAGGAGACATACACAGACTCAGACAGACATACACACACACAGGAGACATACACAAAGACTCAGACAGACATACACACACAGAAACCATACACACAGACTCAGACATACACACACACACACAGGAGACATACACAGACTCAGAAAGACAGACATACACACACACACAGGAGACATACACAGACTCAGACAGACATACACACACACAGGAGACATACACAAAGACTCAGACAGACATACACACACAGAAACCATACACACAGACTCAGACATACACACACACACACAGGAGACATACACAGACTCAGAAAGACAGACATACACACACACACAGGAGACATACACAGACTCAGACAGACAGACATACACACACACAGGAGACATACACACAGACACAGGCACACTCAAGACAGACACGTAAACAGACACACTCTAGACAGACACGTATACAGACACATATACACACACTCAGACATACAGACACATATACACACACTCAGACATACAGACACATATACACACACTCAGACATACAGACACATATACACACACTCAGACATACAGACACATATACACACACTCAGACATACAGACACACATACACACACTCAAGACAGACACGTATACATACTCAGACAGACACGTATACGCAGACAGACACGTACACGCAGACAGAGAGAGACAGTCAGACAAAGAAAGAGTAATGAGCAGCAGAGAGCCGCCGACTGAGTCACAACATGTCCAAATAAAGAAACCGCGGACGTGTTGTGTAAGGCAACCCGGACTCAATTGAATTCCCCCATTCAAATTCACAGGGACGCCCGTATTGACGGCCTCCAGGGATGTGGGCGGGGAGGAGAGGGGCGGGGAGGAGAGGGGCGGGGTGGAGAGTGGAGGGGTGGTGAGGGGCGGGAGGAGAAGGGTGGGAGGGGCGGGGTGGGTGAGAGGCGGGAGGAGTGGTAAGGAGAAGGGAGGGAGTACAGGGGCGGTGAGGAGAGGGACGGGGTGGAGAGGGGAGGAAAGGGATGGTAAGGAGAGGGGCTGGGAGGAGAGGGGAGGGATGGGATGAGAGGGAATGAGAGGGCTGTGAGAGGAGAAAAGAGGAGATGAGAGGAGAGAAGGTGTAGGGAAGGAAGGAGGAGAGGTGGGATGAGAGTGGATAAGAGGCTTTGGAGAGGAGAGGAGGAAGGGGGGGTAAAGAGGAGAGAAGAAAAGGATTGGAGAGGGAGGAAGGGAAGACGCAAAGAAGAGAAGAGGGGAGGAGAGAAATAGGAAGAAGGACAGGAAGAGTGAGAAGGGGTGGGGCGGGGAGGAGTCAGGAAGGAGGAGAGGGGAAGGCGGAGAGAGAGAGAGAGAGAGAGAGAGAGAGAGAGAGAGAGAGAGAGAGGTACATTCTCAAAGGTTCCTACGATACATTATTAAATTTTCTACCAGTTCACGCCCGAAATTAAACAACTGACACAATTTACCTACGACACCACAAATCTCATTAAAAACATCGTCAAATTTACCACCGCCACCACCCCCTCCCCCCTCCTTAGTGTGAGATAATCCAACGGGCTAACTAGACACACGTTTACCATTCATTTACAAGTTACAATGGAAACACGACACAAACAAATTTTTAGCCACCGAAAGTTTGTGAATGTGGTTAGGGGTTTTACCATCAGGTCAGACAAACAGGTCGAGTTTAGGTCTTGTTTACATGTTATAAGGCCATCACTGTACCTACTCCAGTGATGTTAAGACCACCACCACCACCACCACAGTACTACCTCCAGTGATGTTAAGACCACCACCACCACCACCACCACCACCACAGTACTACCTCCAGTGATGTTAAGACCACCACCACCACCACAGTACTACCTCCAGTGATGTTAAGACCACCACCACCACCACAGTACTTCCTCCAGTGATGTTAAGACCAAAATACAGGCTTCTGGCTGCCTTTAATCGCACTAGGAATATAAAAACATCCCTCACACCCGAAGAACATTTATCAGTCAGATCATAAAGCCACACAGGGGAGTATTTTACACAGACACAAGTTAGAGATAATGATTTAATTCTCTTATCGCAGCAACAGTGTACACAATCCTGGCTACAAATTGCCCCCCCCCCCAGTTGGCCATCCGAGTCCAGCCACCCCACCCCCCACCAGTTGGCCATTAGAGTCCAGCCACCCCACCCCCACCAGTTGGCCATTAGAGTCTAGCCCCACCCAGTTGGCCAAGTCCCCACTCCCTCCCAGTTGGCCATCAGGAGTCCAGCCACCCCCGTTGGCCATCAGAGTCCAGCCACCCACCCCCAGTTGGCCATCAGGAGTCCAGCCACCCCAGTTGGCCAATAGAGTCTAGCCCCACCCAGTTGGCCATCAGAGTCCAGCCACCTCCCCCCCAGTTGGCCATCAGAGTCCAGCCCCCACCAGTTGGCCATCAGAGTCCAGCCACCCCCAGTTGGCCAGGGAGTCTCAGCCCCCCACCCAGTTGGCCATCAGAGTCCAGCCACCTCCCCCCAGTTGGCCATCAGAGTCCAGCCCCACCCAGTTGGCCATCAGAGTCCAGCCACCCCCCAGTTGGCCATTGAGTCCAGCCCCCCCCAGTTGGGCCATCAGAGTCTAGCCCCCAGTTGGCCATCAGTCTAGGCCATCAGAGTCCAGCCACCCAGTTGGCCATTAGAGTCCATCCCTCCCCCCAGTTGGCCATCAGAGTCCAGTCCCTCACCCCCCTCCAATGGCCTACGACAGAGGGCCATAACTCCCCGAAAATAAGCAAAAGAAAATTACAGATTATCACAGTCCTCTCTCGTCTTTTTAGCCAACATCCACACACCAAGTTTCTTCCAAATCCAATTCTATTTCTTTGAGTTATCGCGTTCCCAACACACACACACACACACACACACACACACACACACACCTCTACCACCACTGTTGATTTAAAAAAGCCCTGAGTGACGTCATCGACCCACAATTCCTCATCAACGTCATCAGTGGGTTGGATACTTATATATGAATGTATTCTGGGAATTACAAGAGCTAATCTATGGAAGTTTTCCTCTCAAAACTTTGTAAAGAAGGGAGGTGGTAGGGTCTCTCTCTCTCTCTCTCTCTCTCTCTCTCTCTCTCTCTCTCTCTCCAGGGTTGTATTGAGGAAAAGAGTATAGGATGGAGGGAGGGAGGAGGGGGGGATAGGGAAGGAGATGTGAGAATAGGAAGACAGGGAGCAGAGTAAGGAAGGGAGAGAGGAGAGTAAGGAAGGGAGGGAGGAGAGTAGAGAAGGGAGGGAGGAGAGTAGAGAAGGGAGAGAGGAGAGTAAGGAAGGGAGGGAGGAGAGTAAGGAAGGGAGGGAGTGAGTGAGGTAGAGTTATGTCACTAGCACAGCGGAGGATCTCACTTCACGGTTCGTTCACCCCAGTAGTACACCCTCACACCTTACACACACACACACACACACACACACACTGTACTAGACCTCTTCTCCCCTCACCCACACACCCCAGACTACATATTATACCCCCTCCCCTACCTCCATCGCCCTCACCTCCCCTATCACCCACACCTCCCCCATCACCCTCACCTCCCCTATCACCCACACCTCCCCCATCACCCTCACCTCTCTTATCACCCTCACCACTCTCCCCATCACCCTCACCTCCCCCATCACCCTCACCTCCCCTATCACCCTCACCTCTCTCCCCATCACCCACACAATACACGCAGAAGGAGGAGAATCTGGGGTCCTCAGAGGCTAGGGAAGTGAGAAGGAGCATCGACTTGAGCCGGATGGACAAAAGACGATGTTCAATACTCCAGCAGCAGTAGTCGTCGTCACCCAGGAGGAGGGGGGAGAAAGAGAGAGGGGGGAGAAGGGAGGGGGAGAAAGAGGGAGGGGGGAGGGAGGGGGGAGGGAATATCACCGCGACCTACTTTTGACGTGATGATGTAGTTGTAACAAGTCAGAACACAGACAGACAGAGACAGACAGACACACACACAAACAGACAAGACAGGTGGACAAGATTAACTCTATACGCTGTTTCTGCTCTCGTGTCAAGGAATGGTAATAATATTTAACGATATCACTTGAATTAGAGATTGTCTGTTTGAAGGAAATAATGGGAGGGGAAACTAAAATATTTTCTAGGTAATGGAGAGTCGTCTAAAAAAAATTAAAGAAAACGGGAAGCGGTAATCAGTGTTTTGCTTGTTTGTTTGTTTTTATATCGGGAAACTGGCCAACAATATTAATTTAAAATAAAACGGGAGGCGAGAACCACATTAAGTTTATTCAAGAGTTTGCTCAAAGAAAATGGGAAACGATAACCAGCCTTAAAGAAAACGGGAGGCGGGAACCGTATTGTTGGCGACTTGAAAGGACCATTAATATCCTCCCCAACAAAAGGGTGTGTGTTGCCAAAGACCTTTTATTTTACCAGAGTTGAACAATGACAATATAATTAAAGTCATTAGGCTAATTAAAACACATCACACGCGCTACCAGTAATTAGTAAGGGGCCCCACACCTCACTGATCCTGTGTATTAGGTGTATTGGGAGCTGTGTATGTTGGCTGTGTACTGCATAAACTGGCTGTGTACTGAATAAAGTGGCTGTGTGTACATTGGCTGTGTACTGCATTAAGTGGCTGTGTACTGCATTAAGTGGCTGTGTGTACTGGCCCCTGTGTACCCACTTGTATACCAAGCTTAGCAACTTTGTAGTAAGTGTTGGAACGCTGGAAAGTTTCAAAAGGAGGCTAGATAGATTCATGGATGATAGAGTGGTAGTAACTCTCGACAGGAGCTGCCATGCACAGGTCAACCGGCCTATTGCAGACTCCTTATTTTCTTATGTAACACTCACCTCACCTCACCTCACCTCCCCTCTCATCTACCCCCTACTAACCCCTTTCATCACCAGCAATTCCTCCCCCTCTCATTTCCCCCCTCCTTCCCACCATCCAGTCCTCTCTCCCCTCCCTCCCTCCAGCCCTCCCTTCCCTCCCTCCCTCCAGCCCTCTCCAACATGGAGTGGTGGTGAAGGTGATCCAATTCGCTTCAAGCATTGTCTCTGTCCCTGGTCATTGATTCTGTCTCACCTCACCTCACCTCACCTCACCTCATTTACCGTCATCCAACATCCACTTACCTAGGTTCATCTCACTTCTCCTCATCTACCACCTCAGCTCCCCTTCCTTTATCTATCTCCTGGGCTACTTTCCTCTCCCATAAAGAGAGAGAGAGAGAGAGAGAATAATAGGTGTCTAGCTAAACAGGTAGAGTAGAGTGTGTGTGTGTGTGTGTGTGTGTGTGTGTGTGTGTGTCAAATCGGTCACATTTCCCGGGTCCTCCAACACACGCTTAGAGACGACAGCATGAGACAACACCACGCCCTGGGAGAAAAAAACAACAACACACATCACGAAACACCCGGATACCAGCCAGCAGGACTCGTCAACAACCAATCAAAAACGGCCATCAAACAGACACGGTTTCTCATTTACTGTATTTTTTTTATTCCGTCTCTGATCTGGAGTTTTTTTTACAGCCGTGTTATCTGATGATTCCTCCCGTGTTTACTGTTTATTTATTTACTCGGCATTTCTCTTTTTTTATCGCTCAGGGACGAACAGGATGCGTAATTTTTTGTTTATCTTTCGTTATTTTTCCTTGTGATTTCATAAGCTGTATAAATTCAATTACTGAAATGATTCTGAACCTTATTTTTGTCTTATTGTTCATTTGTTCCTGGAGAATGTTGTTGTTATTGTTATCATCATTATTCATATTATTACGACTGTTAAAAATATTTCATCTTTTTAGTATTATTATTATTATCACCATTAACATCCCGCTACATGGCGACTAACACACACACACACACACACACCTGAGGTCCCCCCCCCCAACATACACACCTGTCTCATTCACCCCGACCCTCATTAAACAACCTAATGCTTTATTTTACTTATTATTATTTTTATTCTTTTGAAGAGGGGGGGGGGGGCGCTATGTTAAATTAAGTTAGGTTATGCTAGGTTAGGTTAGGTTATGTTAGGCCAGAGTTAGGTTAGGTTAAGTAAGCGTTAGGTTACGTTAGGTTTAATTAGGTTAGGCTAGCAATAAGTTAAGCTCAACGAGATCAAATTAACGTTAGGGTGGTTAATCTTCAGGGGAAATAAACTGAGGGGAGCTAATCATCAGGTCACCACTCGTCCTCAACCTTACCCATCCCAAATGACCTATGTTCAAACCTCACTTGTTATTACCTGGCCTTGATGACGCACCTGTGTTTGTATTAATTACGACATTAAATGATGGCTCCACACCTGACTCATCAAACACACAACATTTCCACTACCTCACCTTCTAAACACATTTACCAGAACTAAATTTCACTCCAAATGAAAAAATATATATATATACCTGAACAGACAGCCTTAGATATATTACTGCATAGATATGATCACCACATTACAAACAACCCAGAATTAGCTTCACAATGGCTATAAATTCTCCCAATTCTACTTAAATAAACACACAAAACATTAGAATTTAACATCAACACCAACTTAATTAAGAAATTCCTAATTCCGGTTGGGTGGAGAATTATCCCCCCCCCCCCACTCCCCCAGCCCCTTATCAGCCCCTCAAGAATTAGCTGCTACCGTCTCTTTAATACCCTCATAATTCCAGGGGAATCGAGTTGATATTATTACCATACCTGTAGCTCAGAATTTGTTGTTGAGGTGATAGTAGGTGTTGTGTGAGGCAGGTAACGAGTGAAGGTTTATTGCGAACTTGGTAACAGCAACAATAATAATAATAATAATAATAATAATAATAATAATAATAATAATAATAATAATAATAATAATAACAAAAATAATAACAAAAATAATAATAATAATAATAATAATAATAACAATAACAAAAACAACAACAACAGCTGCTGCCAGTTTCCTCCCTCGGTGTTACATTTTTAACATAAACACTCCCCCTGTAGATGGCTGTGGACGCAAGCTGCTGCCACCACTCCCTCAAACTAATGGATCAAGTTTGTACCGTACACCATTATTGACCAACACACACACACACACACACACAGGATGACAACTTTATGAGAGAGGTCCAGCTGTTATTCCCACACCGCCAGCCATCTACACCCTCATATACATCCACCCGTTAACAGCTATCACCCCGTTAACAGGAGTACATACCCTTTCCCCCACGTTACATGAAACAGATCCACATGTAAACGGGACTCCCAATTCACTCACGTATAAATGAATTCTGTTAACAGGAGACAGTACCCGTTACTACACTCACACAACAGATCCACTACTGTTAACAGACTTTACTCAGTTGGTTTATTGATTCT
>NW_024716327.1:0-6734 GCF_018991925.1 Homarus americanus | reverse complement strand
CACACCCTATTACTTAACAATTAATACACTTTTCACTACTTATACACGTAATACACACCCTATTACTTAACACTTAATACACTTTTCACTACTTATACACGTAATACACACCCTATTACTTAACACTTAATACACTTTTCACTACTTATACACGTAATACACACCCTATTACTTAACACTTAATACACTTTTCACTACTTATACACGTAATACACACCCTATTACTTAACACTTAATACACTTTTCACTACTTATACACGTAATACACACCCTATTACTTAACATTTAATACACTTTTCACTACTTATACACGTAATACACACCCTATTACTTAACAGTTAATACACTTTTCACTACTTATACACGTAATACACACCCTATTACTTAACACTTAATACGCTTTTCACTACTTATACACGTAATACACACCCTATTACTTAACATTTAATACACTTTTCACTACTTATACACGTAATACACACCCTATTACTTAACACTTAATACACTTTTCACTACTTATACACGTAATACACACCCTATTACTTAACACTTAATACACTTTTCACTACTTATACACGTAATACACACCCTATTACTTAACATTTAATACACTTTTCACTACTTATACACGTGTAATACATACCCTTATTACTTATGCGCTTAATAAAAACCTCCTTACTACACACTTATTACCTTGGGGTGGTTAAACACACACTTATAAAAATCATTATAATCCACTCAATCTCCACAAAATGCTGGCTTAATCCACTCAATATCCACAAAATGCTGGCTTAATCCACTCAATATCCACAAAATGCTGGCTTAATCCACTCAATATCCACAAAATGCTGACTTAATCCACCCAATATCCACAAAATGCTGACTTAATCCACCCAATATCCACAAAATGCTGACTTAATCCACCCAATATCCACAAAATGCTGACTTAATCCACCTAATATCCACAAAATGATGACTTAATCCACCAAATATCCACAAAATGCTGACTTAATTCTCTCTCTTTATCTCGATCGTCATAAATGCTGAGGCTCAGATTATTATTGGCAGCTCTCATTGTGTCATTGAATTCTGGTCCATTTTTTTTTACTCTAAGTGGCGTCGTGCTATTGGCAAACGCTTACAGGAGCTACAAAGTGTTATGGAGTTTGATATTGATAAGCATTCGATATTTGATTTTTTTTACCTTTTTTGTTTACTTTTTTGTTGGGGTGTGTGGTGGGGGTTAGGTAGGAATTCGTGATCGTGTCTTGTTTAAAAAGGAAATTAGGATTTATTTTTAATGACTCATTTTCGTTGGTGCTTGTATTTTTGGTTGAGATTTCAAGCGTTTGTTAAGTTGATTTTAAACCCGTGAGTGCGATGGGTTAATCCCTTGAGGATAATGATTTAACCCCTTGAGGATTGTGGCTTAACCCCTTGAGTATGATGATTTAACCCCTTGAGTATGATGACTTTGCCAATTGTATACAGTCTGCATGGTCATGTACACAGTCTGCATGGTCATGTACACAGTCTTCCTGGTCATGTACACAGTCTACCTGGTCATGTACATAGTCTTCCTGGCCATGTACACAGTCTACTTGGTCATGTACACAGTCTTCCTGGCCATGTACACAGTCTCCCTGGTCATGTACACAGTCACCCTGGTCATGTACACATTCTATCTGGCCATGTGCGCAGTCTGCCTGGCCATCTACACAGTCTGCCTGGTCATGTACACAGTCAACCTGGCCATCTACACAATCTTCCTGGCCATCTGCACAATCTTCCTGGCCATCTCCACACTCTACCTGGCCTTCCACACAGTGTTGTCATGCTGATAAACACCTGAGTAACATCCTGAGATGCCCCCCCTAGAGTGAGTGTGTGTGTGTGTGTGTGTGTGTGTGTGTGTGTGTGTGTCCTCCAGCCACAACAAAAGTCACACCACACTTAAAACACCACCTCCACATTTTCCTCTTCACATTAAACCCTGGCTGTTAACTGTACACTCACACAGTAAGTGCCTCTGGTATAAGTGGGTCTCTCACTTAATTTTGAATTAAGTTTTAAGTGCTTGTACGTTTCCTCGTGGCTAATTATACCCGGCGCGTCTCTCATTAAGCAGAATTTACACTAATTACCTGTAAAATTTTGTGAAGATGGGTATGTAAATAGGAAGGGGAGGGGGGGCGGCTGCTCCATGTAAGAGAGACAAATTTTTCTGAATAGTTGGAAACGTAATTGTAAATCATTGACTCGTTGTGTAGAATTATTCATTTATCATTCATAGAGAGTTTGGTGTTTTTTATCACGAATCATTAATTTCAACATAATATAGAGACTTATGTATGTATTTAACGGGGAAAATATACAAATAAACAAGAATTTATCATCTATAAATGAATAAATTTTACGGTATATCTGTTATTGTTATCGAAATACAGCAATACAGTATTCATAAATTGTCTAAACCTAACCTAACCTAACCAATGTATTTCATCTTTAATATGTTTTAAGGTTAAATATCAAATTGGTTAGTTAATTTATGGACTTCCTGTAAATTGTTTGTCTTCGTTAGCAGCTGTTGTGAAGTTATTTGTTACGTATGTTTTTGTTTCATACTGTAATGGCGCTCTTCTTTTGTTATTTATTACGTGTGTTTTTTGTTTCTTTTGTTATCTGTTCAAAGCATTGTTGGAACCTTTTTTTTCCGAATGTGTTGCAGCCTATAAGCGTTCCAGTCAGGTGTAGTACAGGTATAATAACTCTGACACTGGCTATGTATGGCTCTCGCGACAAGCTAATAAAAGTAAGTTAGTGTAGCCTCAATGAAAACATAAAATTTCCACCTCTTACGATTTTTTAACCAATTCTGCCAAAATTCTATACCTGACATGATGTTTACCTGAAAAGGGTCAATTAGTCATTACTTTCGAAGAGGTGATATTACCCCTTGATTTCTATTAGGTGAAAGGTTGGTGAAAATGTTGGTGAAAAGGTAAGTTTTGTGGCCCTGCACCAGTGAATTATGTCTGGTGGCCTGAGAATTGCCTGGGGACGCCGTGGCTAAACCCTCTTCTCCCCTTCTGACCAAAACAAAAATACGATGAAATATCTTTGTAATGGACCTCGATCTGATGTTTATAGTCCGTTATATGGAGGTTTCGTATCTAATGGGACCTCGATTAAACGGACTTTCCCCTCAATGAAGTCTTTTAAATAGATATTTCACATCTAATGGAGGTTCGATTTAACGGAATTACCTCCCCCAAAAAATCCGTTAAATGAACGTTTCATATCTACCTGAACCTCGATTTAACGGACTTTATTCTTCATATAGTCCGTTAAATGGAGGTTCCACTGTATTGTGGATCACCAGAAATGAACATAAGTTTAATGGTGTTCAAAATACTTGTTTGCATTATTTACTAAAGTAATAATGATGATGATGATGATGACGACAATAGACTGGATGCGGTTGTGGTGTCGAACAGCAACTAGCGGACGAGGGATCTCGGGTGGAAGCAGGAGCCGGTGTCGAGAATGGTGCAGATGAAGTCATGGTGATGATCAAAGAGGCAGGGGAAGCATAAGGGAGCTTTGGAACTTTGAATGTTAAGTAAGCACTGAGGAAAATATGTATGTATGTATGTATGTATGTATGTATGTATGTATGTATGTATGTATGTATGTATGTATGTAGAGCGAAGGAGAGAATTAGGTCTGACATGATGAGCGTCAAGCAGCAGTTGGGAGGAAAACAACTGATGGACTCACAACAAAACAGGAAAAATATTCACTGTTTTTTGTGTGTGTGTTTTTTTTAGACAGACTTCTCAATGGTCGAAGATGTATATACCTTAATCAAACACAGGTATATATGATCCACTACTAATTAAAACACAGGTATATATGACCCACTACTAATTAAAACACAGGTATATATGAGCCTCTACTAATTAAAACACAGGTATATATGACCCACTACTAATTAAAACACAGGTATATATATGAGCCTCTACTAATTAAAACACAGGTATATATGACCCACTACTAATTAAAACACAGGTATATATGATCCTCTACTAATTAAAACACAGGTATATATGACCCACTACTAATTAAAACACAGGTATATATGATCCTCTACTAATTAAAACACAGGTATATATGATCCTCTACTAATTAAAACACAGGTATATATGATCCTCTACTAATTAAAACACAGGTATATATGAACCTCTACTAATTAAAACACAGGTATATATGATCCACTACTAATTAAAACACAGGTATATATGACCCACTACTAATTAAAACACAGGTATATATGACCCACTACTAATTAAAACACAGGTATATATGATCCACTACTAATTAAAACACAGGTATATATGAGCCTCTACTAATTAAAACACAGGTATATATGATCCACTACTAATTAAAACACAGGTATATATGATCCTCTACTAATTAAAACACAGGTATATATGACCCACTACTAATTAAAACACAGGTATATATGAGCCTCTACTAATTAAAACACAGGTATATATGATCCACTACTAATTAAAACACAGGTATATATATGTGTGGTGCTCTATAACGTGAATTAGATTATATATTAAAACAACAAATTAGACCAACGATTTACCAAAAGCTTTTATGAATATATCAAAGTAAAAATGTTGTCAAAATATTAAAAAAATAATAATAATTCTTACTTACACACGAATCATCATCAAAAGGTATTATAACTTTGCGTACATGGAGTACAGTGTGTTGTTTTTGTTTTCCTTTGTTTTCTTGGAGCAAAATTTATATTTACTTGTTCAAGGTTTAGTAAAATATTTTTTTTGTTTTTTTTTTTGGGTGGACGACTGAAGAAAAGTTTACGAATTTTACTCCTGGGGTCTTATAGGTCTTGTGTCTTGGATTGTGGGTCTCGAGTCTCGTTTTTTTATAATGAGGTCTCGGGTCTTTGCTCTCGGGTGTTAGGTCTCAGGTCTTAGGTCTCGGGTCTCGTTTCTCAAATCTCGGATCTCAGGTCACTTAACATTTCCCTTAACAGTGAATCCAACTTTGAGATGAATGGACACACGAAAAATCCCCTTACTAAGAGGATCAAAGACTTGGTCATGAGGGAGTCTTCATCTCCTGCAGGCCCCGAGGTGGTAGACTCCTACAGGCCTCGACCTTCCTCGTCCTGCCTCGACCTGCACATCAAAGCCATGGCAAATGACTCTTTAAATAGGCAGAGAATTTATGTGACGTATGTTAATATGGGGAGAAATAACTAGGAAGTCTCTCGTTAATGCGGTTATGAGGGAGAGTGAGGGAGGGAGTGGGTGGGTGGGGAAGGAGGGAGCAGGGAGTGAGGCAGGAGGGAAGGAGGGAGGGACAGATATAGACAGTCCGAGAGAGACAGACAGACAAATAAAGACAGAGAGACAGACATACAGAGCGGGGTAGAAAGACAGAGAGAAGACAGTAAAAATACTTGGGAAAAAATCATATAAAAAGAGACGAAGAGGAACGAAGAAATATAAGATGAAAGACAGAGAGAGAGAGAGAGAGAGAGAGAGAGAGAGAGAGAGAGAGAGAGAGAGAGAGAGAGAGAGAGAGACCTCTGAGAGAGAGAGAGAGAAAGGAGAGAGAGAGAGAGAGAGAGCGAGAGAGAGAGAGAGAGAGAGAGAGAGAGAGAGAGAGAGAGAGAGAGAGAGAGACCGCCTAAAGAGAAATAGAGAGAGTTAGCGTTAGGTTAGCATTAGGTTAGGTTAGCGTTAAGTTAGGTTATCGTTAGGTTAGATTAGCGTTACGGTGTTTAATCATAAGGCGAGTTAAGCTGGGGTGTCTAATCTTCACGTGATTTGCCATCTGTGTTACTGTAGTGAGTGGAGATGGAGTGATGTTCCCGATAGATAGATAGATAGATAGATACCTACACCTCCACACACACCAACACACCCCCCCCCTCCTCCCCCCCACACAACCAGAATTAAACCCAGGCGCCTTTATCGTAGCTGTAAACAAACGCTGTAAACAAAAGCATCTCAGAGTGAATTAAATTACAAGTTTCCTCTCACGTGTAAAAGAAAAACTAGATGTTTCCTCGGGTTAAACTTTGAGAAGTCAGTAACAGTCTCAGTCCAACATTAAGAAAGATTACTGAAAAACATAGAGAAAAGGTGATTAAGTTGAGGGTGTTATTACAGAAATATACAGAGACTTGTTTACTTAGAGATGGAAAGTAATGTTGATGTGGGAGTGTAAAGGTGTTGTGTTAAGTGTGTTGTAAGTGCTATGTTTGTTTATTAATGTTGAGTGTGTTTATAGGTGTTAGGTGTGTTTATAAGTGTTAAGTGTGTTTATAAGTGTTAAGTGTGTTTATAAGTGTTAAGTGTGTTTATAAGTGTTAAGTGTGTTTATAGGTGTTAGGTGTGTTTATAAGTGTTAAGTGTGTTTATAAGTGTTAAGTGTGTTTATAAGTGTTAAGTGTGTTTATAGGTGTTAGGTGTGTTTATAAGTGTTAAGTGTGTTTATAAGTGTTAAGTGTGTTTATCAATGTTAAGTGTGTTTATAGGTGTTAGGTGTGTTTATAAGTGTTAAGTGTGTTTATAAGTGTTAAGTGTGTTTATTAATGTTAAGTGTGTTTATAAGTGTTAAGTGTGTTTATTAATGTTAAGTGTGTTTATAGGTGTTAGGTGTGTTTATAAGTGTTAAGTGTGTTT
>NW_024716326.1:0-19512 GCF_018991925.1 Homarus americanus | reverse complement strand
CCACGTGTGTCTGTGTGGAGGTGTGTTGTGTGTGTGGGGAGGTATGTCTGTGTGTGTTAGGGGAGGTGTGTCTTTGTGTGTTAGGTGTGTGTCTGTGTTAGGGAGGTGTGTGTCTTTGTATGTGTTAGGGAGGGTGTGTCTTGTGTGTTTTGGGAGGTGTGTCTTGTTGTGTTAGGGAGGTGTGTCTTTGTGTGTTAGGGAGGTGTGTCTTTGGGTGTTAGGGAGGTGTGTGTCTGTGTTAGGAGGTGTGTCTTTGTGTGTTGGGAGGTGTGTCTTGTGTGTTGGGAGGTGTTTTGTGTTTGGGAGGGTGTGTCTGTGTTAGGGAGGTGTGTCTTTGTGTGTGTAGGGAGGTGTGTCTTTGTGTGTTAGGGGGATGTGTCTATGTGTTAGGGAGGTGTGTCTTTGTGTGTGGGGGAGGTGTGTCTTTGTGTGTTAGGGTGTTTTGTGTTGGGAGGTGTGTCTTTGTGTGTTGGGGAGGTGTGTCTCTGTGTGTTAGGGAGGTGTGTCTTTGTGTGTTAGGGGTGTGTGTCTGTGTTAGGGATGTGTGTCTGTGTTAGGGGAGGTGTGTCTGTGTTAGGGGTGTGTCTGTGTGTGTTGGGAGGTGTGTCTGTGTGTGTTGGGAGGTGTGTCTGTGTGTGTGTGGGGGTGTGTCTGTGTGTGTTAGGGAGGTGTATCTTTGTGTGTTAGGGAGGTGTGTCTTTGTGTGTTGGGGAGGTGTCTGTGTGTGTTAGGGAGGTGTGTCTGTGTGTGTGGGGAGGGGGTGTGTCTGTGTGTGTTAGGGAGGTGTGTCTTTGTGTGTTGGGAGGTGTGTCTGTGTTAGGGAGGTGTGTCTTTGTGTGTTAGGGGAGGTGTGTCTTTGTGTGTTGGGAGGTGTGTCTGTGTGTGTTGGGGAGGTGTGTCTGTGTGTGTTGGGGAGGTGTGTCTGTGTTGGGAGGTGTGTCTTTGTGTGTTAGGGAGGTGTGTCTTGTGTGTGTGTGGGGAGTGTGTCTGTGTGTTAGGGGATTTGTGTCTGTGTTAGGAGGTGTGTCTGTGTGGGGAGGTGTGTCTTTGTGTGTTGGGAGGTGTGTTTTGTGTTAGGGAGGGTGTGTGTCTTTGTGTTAGGGAGGTGTGTCTTTGTGTGTGTTAGGGAGGTGTGTCTTTGTGTGTTAGGGAGGTGTGTGTGTGTGGAGGTGTGTCTTTGCATATTGGGAAGGTGTCTTTGTGTTAGGGGAGGTGTGTCTTTGTGTTAGGGTGTATCTGTGTGTTAGGGAGATTTGTCTTTGTGTTAAGGGAGGTGTTGTCTGTGTTAGGAGGTGTGTCTGTGTGTTAGGAGGTGTGTCTTTGTGTTAGGGAGGTGTGTCTTTGTATGTTAAGGTGTGTTTTGCGTGTTAGGGAGGTGTGTGTGTGTGGGAGGAGGTGTGTGTCTTTGTGTTGGGAGGTGTGTCTTTGTGTTGGGAGAGTGTGTCTTTGTGTGTGTAGAGTGTGTCTTTGTGTGTTAGGGAGTGTGTCTTCTTTGTGTTAGGGAGGTGTGTCTTTGCATGTTAGGGAGGTGTGTGTGTGTGTTAGGGAGGTGTGTCTTTGTGTGTTAGGGGTGTGTCTTTGTGTGTTAGGGAGGTGTGTCTGTGTTAGGGAGGTGTGTCGTTGTGTGTTAGGGAGGTGTGTCTTTGTGTGTTAGGGAGGTGTGTGTGTTTGGGGTGGTGTGTCTTTGTGTGTTAGGGAGGTGTGTCTGTGTTAGGGAGGTGTGTCTGTGTTAGGGAGGGTGTGTGTGTGTGGGAGGTGTGTCTGTGTTAGGAGGTGTGTCTTTGTGTGTTAGGGGTGTGTCTTTGTGTGTTAGGGAGGTGTGTCTCTGTGTGTTTGGGGAGGTGTCTCTGTGTTAGGAGGTGTGTCTTTGTGTGTTAGAGTGTGTCTCTGTGTGTGGGGGTGTCTCTGTGTTAGGAGTGTGTCTTTGTGTGTTAGGAAGGTGTGTCTTTGTGTGTCAGGGAGGTGTCTCTGTGTTAGGGAGTGTGTCTGTGTGTGTTAGGGAGGTGTGTCTTTGTGTGTTAGGGAGGTGTGTCTTTGTGTGTTAGGGGGTGTGTCTTTTGTGTGTGGGGAGGTGTGTCTCTGTGTGTTTTGGAGGTGTCTCTGTGTTAGGGAGGTGTGTCTTTGTGTGTTAGGAAGGTGTGTCTCTGTGTGTTAGGGAGGTGTCTCTGTGTTGGGAGGTGTGTCTTTGTGTGTTAGGAAGGTGTGTCTTTGTGTGTTAGGGAGGTGTCTCTGTTGGGGAGGTGTGTCTGTGTGTGAGGAGGTGTGTCTTTGTGTGTTAGGAAGGTGTGTCTTTGTGTGTTAGGGAGGTGTGTCTGTGTGTTAGGGAGGTGTGTCTTTGTGTGTTAGGGAGGTGTGTCTTTGTGTGTTAGGGAGGTGTGTGTGTGTGTGTTGGAGTGTGTTTTGTGTGTGGGAGATGTGTCTGTGTGTGTTAGGGTGTGTCTTTGTGTGTTAGGGAGGTGTGTGTGTTAGGAGGTGTGTCTGTGTGTTGGGGAGGTGTGTCTTTGTGTGTTAGGGGGAGGTGTGTGTGTGTTAGGGAGGTGTGTCTTTGTGTGTTAGGGAGGTGTGTCTTTGTGTGTTAGGGAGGTGTGTCTGTGTTAGGAGGTGTGTCGTTGTATGTTAGGGAGGTGTGTCTTTGCGTGTTAGGGAGGTGTGTGTGTGTGTTGGTGGGTGTGTCTTTGTGTGTGTTGGGGAGGTGTGTCTGTGTTGGGGAGGTGTGTGTGTGTGTTAGGGGTGTGTCTGTGTTAGGGAAGGGTGTGTCTTTGTGTGTTAGGGAGGGTGTGTCTTTGTGTGTTAGGGAGGTGTGTCTCTGTGTGTTTGGGAGGGTGTCTCTGTGTGAGGGAGGTGTGTCTTTGTGTGTTAGGAAGGTGTGTCTCTGTGTGTTGGGAGGTGTGTTCTCTGTGTTAGGAAGGTGTGTCTTTGTGTGTTAGGGAGGTGTGTCTTTGTGTGTTGGGGAGGTGTCTCTGTGTTAGGGAGGTGTGTCTGTGTGTGTTAGGGAGGTGTGTCTTTGTGTGTTAGGAAGGTGTGTCTTTTGTGTGTTAGGAGGTGTCTCTTGTTAGGGAGGTGTGTCTTTGTGTGTGTGTGTTAGGGAGGTGTGTCTTTTGTGTGTTAGGGAGGTGTGTCTCTGTGTGTTTTGGGAGGTGTCTCTGTGTTAGGGAGGTGTGTCTTTGTGTGTTAGAGGTGTGTCTCTTGTGTGTTAGGAGGTGTCTCTGTGTTGAAGGTGTGTCTTTGTGTGTTTAGGGAAGGTGTGTCTTTGTGTGTTAGGGAGGTGTCTCTGTGTTAGGGAGGTGTGTCTGTGTGTGTGGGGGGTGTGTCTTTGTGTGTTAGGAAGGTGTGTCTTTGTGTGTGTGGGGAGGTGTCTCTTGTGTTAGGAGGGTGTGTCTTTGTGTGTTAGGGAGGTGTGTCTTTGTGTGTTAGGGAGTGTGTCTCTGTGTGTTTTGGGAGGTGTGTCTGTGTTAGGGAGGTGTGTTTGTGTGTGTTAGGAAGGTGTGTCTCTGTGTGTTGGGGAGTGTCTCTGTGTTAGGGAAGGTGTGTCTTTGTGTGTTAGGAAGGTGTGTCTTTGTGTGTTAGGGAGGTGTCTGTTAGGGAGGTGTGTCTGTGTGTGTTAGGAGGTGTGTCTTTGTTGTTGGGAGGTGTGTCTTTGTGTGTGGGGAGGTGTGTCTTTGTGTGTTAGGGGAGGTGTGTCTTGTGTGTGTTAGGGAGGTGTGTTTTTGTGTGTTAGGAGATGTGTCTGTGTGTGTTAGGGAGGTGTGTCTTTGTGTGTTAGGGAGGTGTGTGTGTGTTGGGGAGGTGTGTCTGTGTGTTAGGGAGGTGTGTCTTTGTGTGTTGGGAAGGTGTCTTTGTGTGTTAGGGAGGTGTGTCTTTGTGTGTGGGGAGTGTGTGTCTGTGTGTGTGTGTTAGGGAGGTGTGTCTTTGTGTGTGTTAGGGAGGTGTGTCTGTGTGGGATTTGTGTCTGTTAGGGAGGTGTGTCTTTGTGTGTTAGGGAGGTGTGTCTGTGTTAGGGAGGTGTGTCTTTGTGTGTTAGAGGTGTGTCTGTGTTAGGGGTGTGTCTTTGTGTGTTTGAGGGGTGTGTCTTTGTGTGTTAGGGAGGTGTGTCTGTGTGTTAGGGAGGTGTGTCTGTGTTAGGGAGGTGTGTCTTTGTGTGTTAGGGTGTGTCTTTGTGTGTGGGGAGGTGTGTCTTTGTGTGTTAGGAAGGTGTGTCTTTGTGTGTTAGGGAGTGTCTTTGTGTGTAGGGAGGTGTGTCTCTGTGTGTTGGGGAGGTGTGTGTCTGTGTGTTAGGGAGGTGTGTCTTTTGTGTTAGGAAGGTGTGTCTTTGTGTGTTAGGGAGGTGTGTCTTTGTGTGTTAGGGAGGTGTGTCTCTTGTGTGTTAGGGAGGTGTTGTCTGTGTTAGGGGTGTGTCTTTGTGTGTTAGGGAGGTGTGTCTTTGTGTGTTAGAGGGGGTGTCTGTGTGTGTTAGAGGTGTGTCTCTGTGTTAGGGAGGTTTGTCTGTGGGGAGGTGTGTCTGTGTGTTGGGAGGTGTGTGTCTCTGTGTTAGGGAGGTGTGTTCTGTGTTAGGGAGGTGTGTCTGTGTGTTGGGAGGTGTGTCTTTGTGTGTTAAGGGATGGTGACGTTGGACAATACTGGAAGGATAGTACCAATGGACAGTACCGGAGGAAAGTAGATGGGCCAAGATGGACGTGGGGGGAGGGCAGTACCAAGCTCCCCAATACCAGTGAAGCATTATGCCGGTCGTTCATTGGCAAGGCGCCATACTTCACTCACTAGTCTTTATTGATCTGAGTGTGACTTGAAGGGCGTGTTCAAATGTCAGGCTTCCTTTCTCTTGAGTTAACTATCTCTACCATGTTATTGATATCTCTAGGGTCATAATTAATATCTTTCTCTTTCCATCTCCAAGTTTACAATCGCTGGTATCTTATTTTCTATCTCCAAGGTCATAATTGCTGGCATGATATCTCCAAGTTTACAATCTTTGTCTTCTCATCTCCATCTCCTGTTACAAGATAATATCATGTCTGGGGAGCTGGAGGGTGGTGCTTAGTTCCTGACGTCAGCAAGGAGAGGATGAGCCAGAGCGTGCGCGCACATACACACACACACGCACACACACACACACACACAGGGG
Organism: Homarus americanus; assembly: GCF_018991925.1. NCBI lineage: Eukaryota > Metazoa > Arthropoda > Malacostraca > Decapoda > Nephropidae > Homarus > Homarus americanus. Next base: position 14,390 of record NW_024716326.1, on the reverse strand, counting down.
TCACGTTTCTTGATGACCTCGGCTGTGAGTGTCCTTGACTATGAGAGACCTAGGTTATGAGTGACCTAGGCTATGAGTGACCTAAGCTGTGACTAACCTAGGCTGTGCTTGACCTAGGTTATGGCTGTTAGTAACCTAGGCTGTGCTTGACCTAGGTTATGGCTGTGAGTAACCGGCTGTGAGTAACCTAGGCTGTGAGTAACCTGAGCTGTAGTGACTATTCTATGTATGACCGGGACTATGAATGGTGGTGGTGTGTGTGTGTCAAGAATGGTGATGGTGTGTGTGTCAAGCATGGTGATGGTGTGTGTGTGTCAAGCATGATGACGGTGTGTGTGTAAGCATGGTGATGGTGTGTCAAACAAGGTGATGGTGTGTGTGTCAAGCATGTGATGGTGTGTGTGTCAAGCATGGTGATGGTGTGTGTCAAGCATGTGTGGTGTGTGTGTCAAGCATGGTGATGGTGGTGTCAAACATGGTGATGGTGTGTGTGTCAAGCTGGTGATGGTGTGTGTGTCAAGCATGATGACGGTGTGTGTGTAAAAGCATGGTGGTGTGTGTCAAGCATGGTGATGGTGTGTGTGTCAAGCATGGTGATGGTGTGTGTGTCAAGCATGATGACGGTGTGTGTGTAAAGCATGGTGATGGTGTGTGTCAAGCATGGTGATGGTGTGTGTCAAGCATGGTGATGGTGTGTGTGTCAAGCATGGTGTTGGTGTGTGTGAGTCAAGCATGGTGATGGTGTGTGCGCATGGTGGTGTGTCAATCATGGTGATGGTGTGTCAAGCATGATGGTGTGTCAAGCATGGTGATGGTGTGTCAAGCATGGTGATGGTGTGTCAAGCATGGTGATGGTATGTCAAGCATGGTGATGGTGTGTGATAAGCATGGTGATGGTGTGTGCCAAGCACATGGTGATGGTGTGTCAATCATGATGGTGTGTCAAGCATGGTGATGGTGTGTCAAGCATGGTGATGGTATGTCAAGCATGGTGATGGTGTGTATCAAGCATGGTGATGGTGTGTGCCAAGCATGGTGATGGTGTGTCAATCATGGTGATGGTGTGTGCCAAGCATGGTGATGGTGTGTATCAAATATGGTGATGGTATGTGTCAAAGCATAGTGTGATGGTGTATGTGTGTATCAAGCATGGTTATGGTGTGTGTCAAACATGGTGATGGTGTGTGACAAGCATAGTGATTGTGTGTGTGTGTGTGTGTGTGTGTCTGTGTGTGTGTGTGTGTGTGTGTGCAAGCATGGTGATGGTGTGTATCAAACACGGTGATGGTGTGTGTCAAACATGGTGATGGTGTGTGACAAAACATGGTCATGGTGAAATGGCGGGAGAACTGTCACTTCATTGATGGTGAGTATATTTGGTGATGATTTTTGGTTGGTGGTGTTGGAGATGTGTGGTGGGGTGGCTGTGTTGGAAGGTTTGTAGTTGCGATGGTGAAAAGGGTTTGGTGGAACGTGGTGGTGTTGGAATATGGTGGCCGTGTTGGGAAGGTTTGGTGGCCGTGTTGGAGGGCGATGTGGTGCGGTGTTGGAGAAGGTTTGGGTGGCCGTGTTGGAGAAGGTGTTGGTAGCCCGTGTTGGTGAAGGTTTGGTGGCCGTGTTGGAAAAGGTGTGGTGGTCGTGTTGGAGAAGGTGTGGTGGTCGTGTTGAAGAAGGTATGATGACCGTGATGGAGAAAGGTGTGGTGGTCGTGTTGGAAGGCATGATGGCCGTGTTGGAGAAGGTGTGGTGGCCGTGTTGGAGAAGGTGTGGTGGTCGTGTTGGAGAAATTTACTCGCCAACACCTCACCAAGGAGACTCAGTGATCGTATGGTCAGCTCAATTTGTCCAATAACTCTTCTGCGTCAGTAGCTCTATGTGTCGCCTACTTAACTCAGTGGTGGTTAAACGAGTGTTGCTCGGTCGGCTGTTAATAGAATAAATAACCAGTTTTTTTTTTGCGGTATCTCATAAACCCGTAAAAGTCACAACTTGTACATTCCGTTTTCAAATACGTGAGAATAGTTTTAGATTTAAGAAAACACTCAGGCGGTATCAAAGGTTCCCAGCAGAGGAACTGAGCTAAATATAATGCTGTGTAGATTTTGTAACGAGGCTGATGATGAAAGCCACGTCAGGTCCGACGTATAATTTTCCGTGGGCAAATCTCATCTAGAGGCTGTGTGGCCGACCCGGCCCTCCCGCACCTCCTCACTTCAGGGCGAAAGAAGTAAAGGACAGAGCGCGTTGCTTGTTTGGCCGGAGCAGGCGAGGAAGGTGGTTGTGCCGGTAACTTTATCGACGGGGACGCCCCACCTATGAAGCTATGAATAATATACCTCCTGTGGGAATACTGAAAACAGCGCGTCCACAACACTGTATTTCTAAATATAATGCCTCGTTCACGCTCCTCTTTTCTCGCCTTCTGGCACGAATTTATTTTTGTGTGAAAAGATGAAGGAGTTCATCTCCAATTTGCCAGAAGAAAATATTACTCATCCTTATAGTGTATTTCGTCCGACGATGTAAAGACAACTGTTGGAGTTTGGGGAGTGTGTGGCGGTTTAATCCCCGCAGTCGACCATCTCGCCTTGTTGACCTCCTGATTGTTGCTGCCGTAGGCGTCGTGGAGCCTGGGCTTGTGTCGCCATATTGATCTGCCACGTCAACATGTGTCATATATATATATTTATTTTAGTATATAATACGGATTTATATATATATAATATATATGGTTGTTGGTGGGGGTATGTACAAGGACATATATATATACCTAACTCTTTTTATTTCACACAAGTATTCATCATTTGATTATAGCTGACTCATTAAACTACTTTTGGTCATATTTTGGGTAAAGGAGCGTTCCCTGTCAGGTATTTTGTCAAGAATGATTCATGTTGAGTCGTTGATTATACTCTTATATATATACCATTTTTTAGGCGTTTGAATGATATAAAAAATGGTCAATGTTGAAAGATACTTTACATCAGTACATATTGATACGATTGAATTTATTAGAACACAGTATTCTCATCAGTTATTTTCTGTAATTATTTGTTTTACAGTTAGGATGAGATCTTCTTGTGCCATAATTTAAACTCTTGCCCAGGATGCCATCTGGTCACCCTGAGGCATTTCTTTTAAATTCCTCATTTTGCCTTCACTTATAAGTCATAAATGTTCTAATTAATTCACTTCTTCCCAACTAGGGCTTATAACTACTTAATATAGTGAGAGGGTTTGTTTCCAGTTTTTGCTGTCAGGTTTAGTGTAAAGGCGGGATTATAGGCATACGATAAAGCCAAAGTCGCTCAGGGTTGTGGGCATTAAGCCTCTGTTTGTAGTTGGCTTGAGTCACACCTGTATAACTTATGACTAGTGTGAAACACAGGAGTGCCAAATTTCCTCAAGGCGAACAAAGCTAGAATCAGCAGTGAGACTCAAGGCCTAGAGAGAAAAACAGAATTATACTCATACATTGATCCCTGGACCGAAAAATTATACTCTATTGTAGGTCCATCAACAGTTCAACGTAAACGATAATTTGATTGAAAAACTTATAATGAAAATTTGAACTTACAAGTAAATTGTTTACATGACGCAACACTCAAATGGGTAACCACACTACGGCTTATAATAGAGAAACATGTGCAGGCAGAGATAATTTCCTGACACATCATTTATTAAGGGATGATAGTACCCCAGGCTAGTACCCGGCATGTAGACCTAAATATTGTCTTGTAAAATAAACTGCACTGTGTTTATAGTAGGTCGTGGGCAGCTGTAAACAGGAAAGTACTTGCCTGGGAAGATTAAGTGACCCTGCTGCCATATGGCATCACAAAATTGTGACCAAGTCCCAGGTTGTGATCTGACTTTCTGCTTCATTTACACACAATTGCAGGGGTCTCAATTGTTTCTCTTGCTTACATCATCACCAATATCCTTCTCTTTTTTATTGTTTATGGTTCTTTATTACTTGTTTATTATTATTATATATTATTATTATCAGTGTTGTTGCTATTATTATTGTTATTATCCCCCCCAGGCCCCGATGTGGATCAGTGACCTGTGCCTGGTACATCCTATATATATATGTATATATATATATATATATATATATATATATATATATATATATATATATATATATATATATATATATATATATATTTGTTACGCCGTTCTTAATTTATTTCTAGGCGTAACTAAAAAAAACAGTGAAGTAAATTAAAAGGAATAAAATAAATAAAGTAAACTCTATAAGAATTTAATTAATTAAATATTAACACAAATAAAGAGCCTCGTAGGCTGTCACAACAAATTGATTCACCATCGAAACTTTTTAAGACACAAGTGATACAAAACATCGAAAGAATAAAATTAAAGCATTGATTACGTTAACACTGCATATAAACATATAAAAACTAACACTGGAAATTAACTAACGTGAAACAACACTGAAATACTTAAATGTATCTAAGCAAATACTGATGGACATAAATAGAGACATAAATAGTAATACTACATAGATATACCCACATTGGTGGCGACAAGAACAAACACAAATAAATTAAGTATAAGAAACAGGTGACGAGTGTCACTAAAAGGATGAACTGTATGACAAGAGGATTGAACTAAACACTGTCTGTTGGTGGGGTCCATATATAAGGCCAATTCTCAGCCCAAAACCTGCCGGTGGGTCGTTTTAACGATGAATGGTCGTAGAGAACAAAGAATGCTTTGGCTACAATACTAAATAAAGAAATAAGATGGGCTTGTACAACACGACAGTTAAAACCTTAACAGCACAGTTAAGTATTAGAATATATAATGGTAAATTTAACACATCATTACAGGAATATGGAATCAACATGGAAGCATGTTATATAAAAATATAGAAAAATACGACACGGTCGTAACACATATATATATATATATACATATATATAACACATATATATATATATTTACATATATATATATATGTATATACATTATATACATATACATGTATATGTATATATATATATATATATATGTATATATATATATACATGCATATTTATATATGTATATATATATATATATGTATATATATATATGTATATATATATGATATATATATATATATATGTATATATATGCATATATATATATGCATATATATATGTATTATATATACATGTATATATATAGTTTTTTTTATGTTATGTATATATATATATATATTATATATATATTATACATGTATATATAAAAATGAATATGTATATATATATATATATATATATATATGTTACATATATGTATATATATATATGTATATATATATATATATATATATATATATATGTATATATATATATATATATATATATATATATATATGTATATTATATGTATATGTGTATATATGTATGTATATGTATATATATATATATATATATATGTATATATATATATATATATATGTATATATATATATATATATATATGTATATATATATATATATATGTATATATATATATATATATATATATATATATATATATATATATATATATGACGCAAGTAAATCACTGTAGGTGCGTGATCCAGGTATATGCTGATAATCCTATATATTTATATATATATATATATATATATATATATATATATATATATATATATATATATATATATATATATAGGGGGATATATGAGAATTTTAAGTGTCCACATCTGCTCTAAAGAAAAAGAGCTGCAAGTAGAGATTCTTGCCAAAATGTTGGACAAACGAATGTATCACTGACGGTCCAGTTCTCTTAGGGTTGTTCATTGGCCAGCTGCTGGAACTGCTGGGACTATGTAACCAACTGGAGCCACATTGGAGGACGCCTGCAGCGGTGATGTGTAATTTTGTCTTTGACAGGTACGATACATACAGCACCAAAGGTGTCACACGAGGGTTACGGTCAAATAATGTCAGCAGAGTCAGGAACACAGTACTTCCACCATATGAATGTGATATTGAAAGTTATAGAGAACAAAAAACAGCTGACAGATAAATATTATCCTAAAATCCCGACTGGAGAAGAGTCGTACCATACCGAGCATCTAAAAAGTCACAAACTTGTTGTGACAGGTCAAGAGAAAACTCCTGTTGAAATCAGCAAAGCATGGAGACAATGTTCACAGGAGTTACATGGACACAAGCCATGATGAAACTGACACTATTATGGGTGCAACAAATGTTGAGAATTGCTAAAAAACATTCCACTGGAATTACTCTGATGTTTGACGAACCTGATGTGTCTATTTTGCTGACTAATATTATTTTGAGAATCTTTGGCTGGGTGACAATGAATCTCCATTATAAAAAGGGTTGTATTGATATAGGTGTGAGAGTTGACAGATTTAGGCGGATACCAAACAGGGAGGTACTACTGCCCTGGGAAGATATTGGAAGCATAATGTGTTGTCTAATGAGACCCCTGCTGCCATATGGTACCACAAAATTGTGACCAAGTCCCAGGTTGCTGATCTGACTTTCTGCCTTTCATTTACACACACAATTGCAGGGTCTCAATTGTTTCTTACTGTTGACAACACAACACATATATTGTTTCACTTTGATTTGTTTTCATTTTTTTATTTTTATGGTTCTTATTATTATTATTATTATTTCTACATTTCGCCCCCAGGCCCCTGATGTGGGTCAGTGATCTGTGTCCGGGTGGGCTAATCCCTGAAAAAAAAATAAGTAAATACTTCTAGCACATCCTCTTCAGGGTGTGACATTGCATGCTGTTTTGGAATTCGACAAGGCTCTGTTCTGAAGGTAGTCACCCAGGTGTGTGTGTGTGTAAAGGTTAATGGACTATTTCACCGTGTACTGAAGAAAGGGTTTTGACTAGTTTATTATGTATACAATTATATCATAGTGAGAGTTGTCCCCGTCATCTTGAGAGATAATAATAATTTTGTTTTAATATTTGTAGATAAGGTTAGGTTAGGTTACCTTTAGGGTCTTTAATCACCAGGTGAAATAATCTTGGTAGGGAAGGGGGCAGGTAATTGTCAGGTGATCCATAGTTTTATAATACCTTAACTTCACTTTCAAAATCTTCCTGGTGACCGATTCGTGTCAACAAACCTGCCGCTTCGGGTCCGTAAGTTAAGATATTTTTCTTTTGTTACCTCCAGAGCGTGAGGATGCCTCCACCTCTCACCTTCATATTGACTGTATTTACGTTCGCATTTAAATTACATTTTAGCTATCTAGATGGATTCTTCGGCAACTGAGATAAGCAGACACATGAGAGCTCAACGGAGGCAAAGTTACACTAAGTTGTCGTGTTGTGTGCACACACCTACACACACTGTTAACGTCTCCTGTACACCTATACACTCTGTTAGCATCTCCTGTACACACCTACACACACTGTTAACGTCTCCTGTACACACAAAACAGTATTGTGTCAGAGGTGGCTCACAACTGCTCTTCTCAGGTTGTTCAATGATTTTTGGTCTTGTATATTATTTAAGAATTTTTGTTTAAATTATCATAATTATTTTTGTTATAACATTATCAACTAATATATTTATGATGGGAGGCGGCAGGTGGTGGAGTGCTGCCTCCTACTCAGTGGTCGTGTACTACCGATATGTCTTAATAAAAGTGGTGTAAGGCAAGAGTTAAGGGCATATAGAATTATCTCCTGATATGTTATTTAAATTAAATAATGGTCATATGTAACAAACACAATAACAACCGATGTACGGCAGACCACAGGCAACATGGCTCCCAGGAGCAGGACGGTTCTGTTTTGATACATGCTGTAGTGAGAGTCATCGCTTCACATCCTTCCTCAGTAACTAGGGTCTGGGGCTTCTGACGTCACGCGTAGTGCAAAAGCAAACATCAATACAGTGCTCGGTAGCATTTCTTTTCATCTGGAAAACTGCCCGTAGTGTGTGAACGAGCGCCCCTCTGATGCGATGGTTTTAATTTCACTGTTATATAGACATTATTATATTACCTAAATAAAAATCCTTTATATTGCCTTTTCTTGTCATTTTTACTCGCTTCTGGGCACCATTAAACATGCTAGATATATATATATATATATATATATATATATATATATATATATATATATATATATATATATATATATATATGTGCTGATAACCTGGCTATGAAAGAAGAAAACACGAAGTTCCCAAGCGCTGTTGTAATTCCATCTTCAGGGTGAGTACAGACTAAGAAGAAGTACAAAAAACAAGGTGTATATATGGGTTGAGAGGAGGATGTTCTAGTTAATATCTGCCAACAAAATTGGTTCCAGTTTTAAATTAGAAACATATATACATATCTCTTGCAATGAACTTTATAAATGCAGCTACCCCCTGAAGATGAATTAAGCAATGAAAAGCGCTTGGGAACTTGTGTTTTATATATACAGATATATATATATATATATATATATATATATATATATATATATATATATATATATATATATATATATATATATATATATATATATATATATATTCTGTACATCAAGTTGGGTAGAATAAAAATATAGATATATAGATATACAACTTTCGAGTTATACAGTACACGCTTTTTAAACCATAAAGCAATAATTTATTAATTCATCAATTATATTACAAATGAGAATTTAACTGACTTATATTTTCTTCCTTTCAGGTATGTTAACAAGACGTGTTAGTGGCCACCAGACGGTGATAAGAGTGAGCAAACACCAGACGGTGGTGTTGGTAGTGGCCACCAGATGGTGATAAACCAGGTGGTGTGCACCACCAGATGGTGATGTTGGTGAGTGGCCACCAGACGGTGGTGGGTGAGTAACCACCAGATGGTGATGTTGGGAGTGGCCACCAGATGGCGATGTTGGTGAGTGGCCACCAGACGGTGATATTGGAGTGGCCACCAGACAGTGATGTTGGTGAGTGAAATTCCAGAGGTGGAACTGATATTTAAAGGAAAGGAAGAAGAGAAATTAAAGAATATCACTATCAGAAAAGAGGATGTTCTTAAGAAGATAAATAAACTAAAGAAAACAAAACTCCAGGGCCGGATGAAATTTTTTCCCTCGAGTCTTGAAAGAGTGTAGGGAACAGATTAGCGGACCCTCGTAAACGTATTTACAAAATCAGTAGACACCGGAGTTGTGCCAGACGTAGAAACAGGCAAATGTAGTACCCATATTCAAAAGGGGAGACAGAGCATCAGCGTCAAATTACTGCCGATCAGTTTGACGTCAGTAGTGGGGAAATTTCTTGAATCAATTATAGCAGATAGCATCCGATCGCATATAGAGAAAAAGCAAATTCATCTACGACTCTCAACATGGGTTTACAAAGGAAAAATCTTGTTTAACAAATCTACTAACGTTTTTAGGAAAGTTCGATAGTAGATAATGACGAAAAATTACGATGTTATTTACTGGAGACTTTAGGCAGCATTTGACGGGAGTACCGCATCAGAGGCTTCTGAGAAAAATTAGTGCTATGGTATCGAGGAAAGTTTAAATTGGATAAAATCATGGCTCTACCGATAGAACGCAGAGGGGTCAGCGTAGATGTTGATCTGAGTGGGGCCGTGTAACCAGTGGGGGTTCCCAGGGGTCAGTACTAGCCCACTCTTGTTCATAATCTGCATAAATGATCTAGATATCGATCAGTGACATTAGGCAAGTTTGCGGATGACAATTAAATAGGGCGGCAAATTAATTCGTGCGGCAAATTAATTCAGGCAGGGTGCAAATGCATTACAGGAGGATCTAAATAAACTGCAGGGGTGGTCTGAAAAATGGCAAATGAAATTCAACACCAGCAAGTGCAGCAGCAGTACTTATTATTGGAAGAACACTTGTAATGTATACAGCCTTAACAACATCAACCTAGAGAAGTCGACTTGTGAAAGAGACCAGGGTACTTGTAAGCCCGGACCTATGGCCTAGAAAACAGTGCGTTAACAATGTTCGAAATAAGGCAAACAGAGTATTGGGTTTATATCTAGAAGTGTAAGTAACAAGAAAGTGCAGAGGTCTTATTGCAACTATATTCCTTATGCTGTCAGGGCCACACCTCGATTATGTGAAAGTTCAGTTCTGGTGCCCCTATTATGAATGGATATAAATTCACTTCAGGAGTCGTAGCAGCGAAGAATGACAAAAAATGATTCCGGGACTTAGGAAACCTTCCATATCAGGATAGCTAAAAGAAACTTTGAACTTGCATTCCTTAAAGAACAGACGTGGAAGATATGATAGAAGTATTTAAGTGGGTGAAAGGAATCAACAAGGATATAGAGATGTTCTCATAATATCCGGAGCAGGATAGGACCTCGAGCAACGGGATTCAAGTTGGATGTTTAGGTTTAGGGAGGGAGATAGGAAGAAACCGTCTGCCAACAATAGGGTGGTGGGGACGAGTGAACAAGCTTAGCAACTTTTGTAGGTAAGTGCGAACCTGGGAAAGTTTCAAAGGAGTGCTAGATAGATTCATGGATGATAGAGAGTGGTAGTAACTCGATGAGCTGCTGCTATGCACAGGCCAACTGGCTTTCTCTTATTGCAGACTCTTATTTCTTATGTTTATAATTTATGTTGACGTTTCACTTCCCCTTGACACTACTCTTTCCTCCTTGACACTATTTCCCCTGACACCACACTATTCACAGGTTGCCACTTTTACACTGAGGAGCTTCCGGGTTGTTATCACTGAGCACCGTCCAGGTCACCTGCAGAACGGTCTCCAACACCCTTTTATAGTGGTCACGCCTGTCATTGGCTGCCTACCTGGGCACACAGGAACCGGCCACGGGTGTAGACAGGGACATAGGAGGATAGATAGACGTAAGGGCAGACAGGGCCAGCAGGAGAGGATGGGTGTAAACAGTCATGGGGGGTAGAGAGAACATGGGAAGTAGACAGGGATGATAGGAGCTAGGGCAGAAGACAGATGTAGACGGACGTGGGGGGATGTAGACAGGAGCAGGACACGAAAAGACGGCATGTATGAAGACGTGAGAGTGTAGACAGGAACGAGAGAGAGAGAGAGAGAGAGAGAGAGAGAGAGAGAGAGAGAGAGAGAGAGAGAGAGAAAGAGAGAGAGAGAGAGAGAGTTAATAATAGTACAAATATCTCGGTTATTCAGTAGTAGTGAAGGAACTTTCTATTGATAACAAAACCTACATGATGAATGAACTTGGAAAACTTTTAGTGAATGAACGATTAAATATTGGTATGTAAATAACGTGAATAAATAAAATGAATAACTGGTCCCACTTGGACGTAAATGAATGAATGGGAAAATTAAGCAGAATCATCACGAATGAAAAAAATAAATAAATTGGGCGTATGTGGCGTGATTGAACGGGGAAAAAGAAGTGTTTCTGTTTGGTTTGTTTCACTTTCGTTTGGTCAGTTATGTTATGTTAGGGCTATTTAGTTTGACGCTGTGCTTCGGAAATATTGAATCTAATCCTAAAATTTAACTTCTTACCTTTAATTAAACTACTACTTGTTCGTGCTGTTGTATCTGGCGTGTGGATGGTCGTCCTTGCTGGCCAGACGTGGGTGCTGTGAGATCCTCGCTGACCAGACGTGGTGTTGTGATCCTCGCTGACCAGACGTGTGGTGGTTGTGATCCTCGCTGACCGGACGTGTGGTGTTGGGATCCTCGCTGACCAGACGTGGTGTTGTTGTCCCTGTTGGTCAGAAGGGATCCTCGCTGACCAGAGGTGTGTGGTGGTTGTTGTCCTTGTTGGTCAGACGTGGGTGTTGGTCGTCCTGTTGGTCAGACGTGTGGTGTTGTTGTCCTCGTTGGTCAGATGTGTGGTGTTGTCGTCTCGTTGGTCAGACGTATGGTGTTGCTGTCCCTGTTGGTCAGGACGTGCGGTGTTGCTGTCCTCGTTGGTCGATGTGTGGTGTTGTCGTCCTCGCTGGTCAGACGTAGCTGCTTGTTGTGGCCTCGTTGGTCAGGTGTGTGGTGTTATTCCTCTTTGGTAAGACGTTGGTGTTGTTGTCGTTGTTGGTCAGGCGTGTGGTGTTGTTGTCTCGTTGGTCTGGGTGTGGTGTTGTTGTCCTCGTTGGTCAGAGTGTGGTGTTGTTGTCTTCTTTGGTCAGATGTGTGGTGTTGTTGTCTCGTTGGTCAGATGTGTGGTGTTGTTGTCCTCGTTGGTCAGGTGTGTGGTGTTGTCGTCCTTGTTGGTCAGACGTGTGGTGTTGTCGTCCTCGTGGTTGCAGATGTGTGGTGTTATCCGTCCTCGTTAGCCCGGAGGAATTATTTGTCGCCCTCGTTGGTCAGACGTGTGGTGTTGTCGTCCTCGCTGGCGGACTTGTGGTATTTATCATCCTACGCTGGCCAGACTTGTGGAGCTGTTGTCGTCTTTCGTTGGCCAGATGTGGTGTTGTCACCCTCGTTGGTCAGACGTGGCCAGGTGTTATCGTCCTCGCTGGCCAGATGTGGTGTTGTCGCCCTCGCTGGTCAGATGTGTGGTGTTGTCGCCCTCGTTGGTCAGATGTGTGTGGTGTTGTCGTCCTCGCGCCAGACGTGTGGTGTTGTCGTCCTCGTTGAATCAGGCGTGTGGTGTTGTCGTCCTCGTTGGTCGGGCGTGTGGTGTTGTCGCCCTCGCTGGCCAGACGTGTGGTGTTGTCGCCCTCGCTGGCCAGATGTGTGGTGTTGTCGCCCTCGTTGGTCAGACGTGTGGTGTTGTCGCCCTCGCTGGTCCGGGCGTGTGGTGTTGTCGCCCTCGCCGGCTGACGTGTGGTGTTGTCCGCCCTGGCTGGCCAGGCGTGTCGGTATTGTCGCCTCGCTGGTCAGGCGTATGAGTGTTGTCGCCCTCGTTGGCCGGAGCGTGTGGTGTTGTCGCCCTCCTTTGGCAGACGTGTGGTGTTATCGCCCTCGTTGGTCAGACGTGTGAATTATTTGTCGTCCTCGTTGGTCAGATGTGGTGTTGTCATTCACCGCTGGCGGAGCGTGTGGTGTTGTCGCCTGGCGCTGGCCGGGGCAGCAACACCACATCTGACCAACGAGGACGACAGCACATCTGACAACGAAACGCTCAGCCAGCGAGAACGACAGCACCATCTGGCCAGCGAAATACATCTGACCAGCGAGGCGACAGCAGCTTTCCCGGCCAGCAGACATTACCAGCAGGCGTCTGTAACGAAACGTGGCCCACATCTGGTGTTGTCGTCCGCTGGCCAGTGTGTGGTGTTGTCGTCTGTGGCCAGAGTGTGGTGGTTGTCTTCCTCGTTGGTGGTGTGGTGTTGTGTCCTATTTGGTAGACGTGTGGTGTTGTCTTCCTATCTGGTCGTGTGTGGGTGTTGTCGTACGTTGGTCAGCGTGTGGTGTTGTAGGTGGTGGGGGGTTGGGTGTGTGTGTTGTGCCTCGTTGGTGGATGTGTGGTGTTGTCGTCCTCGCTGGTCAGGTGTGGTGTTGTCGTCCTCGCTGGTCGGATGTGTGGTGTTGTCGTCCTGTTGGTAAGATGTGTGGTGTTGTCGTCCTCGTTGGTCAGATGTGTGGTGTTGTGCCTGTTGGTGGTGTGGTGTTGTCGTCTCGTTGGTCAGACGTGTGGTGTTGTGTTGTTGGTGTGTGTGGTGTTGTCGTCTCGTTGGTCAGAGGTGTGGTGTTGTCGTCCTCGTTGGTCAGATGTGTGGTGTTGTCGTCCTCGTTGGTCAGATGTGGTGTTGTCGTCCTTGTTGGAGCAGACGTGTTGTGTTGTCGTCCTCGTTTGTCAGACGTGTGGTGTTGTCGTCTGTTGGTCAGATGTGTGTGGTGTTGTCGTCCTGGTTGGTCAGATGTGTGGTGTTGTCGTCCTGTTGGTCAGTGTGTGGTGTTGTCGTCCTCGTTGGCAGGCTTGTGGTGTTGTCGTCCTCGTTGGCCAGACTTGTGGTGTTGTCGTCCTCGTTGGCCAGATGTGTGGTGTTGTCGCCTCGCTGGTCAGACGTGTGGTGTTGTCGTCCTCGCTGGCCAGATGTGGGCGGTGTTGTCGCCCTCGCTGGTCATCAGATGTGCGGTGTTGTCGCCCTGTTGGTCAGATGTGGTGGTGTTGTCGCCTCACGGCCAGACGTGGTGTTGTCGTCCCTGCTGGTCAGACGTGTGGTGTTGTCGTCCTCGTTGGTCAGACGTGGTGTTGTCAGTTCTCTGCTGGCCAGACGTACGGTGTTGTCGCCCCTCGCTGGGCCAGATGGCGTTGTCGCCCCGTTGGTCAGACGTGGTGTTGTCGCCTCGCTGGTCAGACGCCGTGGTGCTTTGTCGCCTCGCTGGCCAGACGTGGTGGTGTTGTCGCCTCGCTGGCCAGACGTGTGGTGTTGTCGCCTGCTGGTCAGACGTATGGTGTCGCCCCTGCTGGCCGTCAGACGTGTGG
>NW_024716325.1:0-12847 GCF_018991925.1 Homarus americanus | reverse complement strand
AGGAGCTCACTCAGCTCTGCTTTGTCCATGTGGGCAATTTCGGCGTGGGAGATTACACCCAGCTTCAAGTTGTCCCACCTGAAGGCAAACATTTTAAAAGGAATGCCGTTGATGTCTGGGATCTCCGCGAGTTGAGCGGGCATGCCCATCTCGGCGAAGGTGATCTTGATGTCACCATGGAGCTTTAGGCGTTCTACCTTGGTGACCCCCACGATCCCATTAGCTTCGAAAAACTTCTGGAGAACTAGGAGGTTTAGTTTCTTGGGGCAGGTCGGCGTGTCCGGACGTATCCGCGCCACGTTAACAAACTCGTATCCGTTCATGGTGAGGGAGAGAGAGTGTGATGGCTTCGCCCACGGTTTGGTGGGAGTAGGTGGCGTGCTGTGGGCGCAGCGGTAGTATCGTTCATCCAAGGCCGTCCCTCCCTCTTGGAGGTGGGGCGTAGCTTGCGGATGACGCATGCGGCACTCGTGGCCAATGAGGTGGCCACTGAGGTGGAGAATGTCTGTATATAAGCCCGCCCGCCTGCCGGGCCGCCCGTATTGACTATTTCGTCGTCGAGATGGCCCGTACTACACAGACTGCCCGCAAGTCCACTGGAGGCAAGGCTCCACGGAAGCAGCTTGCCACCAAGGCAGCTCGCAAGTCCGCCCCAGCCACCGGTGGTGTCAAGAAGCCCCATCGTTACAGGCCCGGAACCGTCGCCCTTCGTGAGATCCGTCGTTACCAGAAGAGCACAGAGCTACTCATCAGGAAGCTGCCCTTCCAGCGCCTGGTGTGAGATCGCCAGGATTTGGGCAGCCTGCGCTTCAGTCGTCTGCCGTCATGGCTCTGGGAAACCTCTGAGAGGCTTACCTGGTGGGTCTTTTCGAGGACACCAACCTGTGTGCCATTCACGCCAAGCGCGTTACCATCATGCCCAAGGACATCCAGCTGGCCCGGCGCATCCGCGGAGAGCGTGCTTAAGTCCTCTTCCTTGAGGAAAAACAAAAAGCACAACAAAACCTACCAGACATCTATAACTCGGCCCTTCTCAGGGCCAAAGAACTGTTCTGAAGATAATTTTCATGACAATCGAAATGGTTGGTGGACGGAGAGCGTTAATTTCGGTTACCCAAATCGCCTAACGGTAAGTTGGTAACATTCGTGGAGGTACGATTGTATAGTAGGTCATCAATTCGGGAGGTGGGTGGGTGCAACAAACAAGAGCTAGTAACAAATAAATATATAAAGAATAAGTAAGTAAAGAAATAAATAAAATAAAAGAACATACAATAAAATAAAATAAATTTTTTTTTTACATGAAATAGGCATGCTGCAAACAAGAAATGAAGCCCAAACACACTCCATGTATGTCACTTTGCAGTGGGTGTAAAAGTACTCCACGCAGAATTTATTTATTTATTTATTATGTTTCGATTTAGTCCTGTTTCTACGCCAATAGAGAATGCAGATTATTATAATTTTATTTTTTTTATTTCCCTCTCAATATATCACTGTCGGTAACTGTCTCTTTAACATGTAACTGTGGCTCCGATGGAGCCGATTAAGTTGTAGTAGTGGGATGGCGTGTTTTTTGTGCACAAGTAACCTCTTACTTGGAAGAGGTGTACTTGGTGACAGCCTTGGTGCCCTCAGACACGGCATGCTTGGCCAGTTCACCGGGCAGCAAGAGTCGGACAGCTGTCTGGATTTCCCGACTTGTAATGGTGGAGCGTTTGTTGTAGTGCGCCAGGCGGGAAGCCTCGGCAGCGATGCGCTCGAAGATGTCGTTCACGAAAGAGTTCATGATGGACATAGCTTTGGAGGAGACTCCTGTGTCGGGGTGCACTTGCTTCAGTACCTTGTAGATGGAGATGCTGTAGCTTTCCTTCCTCCTGCGCTTCTTCTTCTTGTCACCCTTGGCAATGGCCTTCTGGGCCTTTCCAGCCTTCTTGGCAGCCTTTCCGGAAGTTTTGGGAGGCATGGCGGCACAGTTACTCGTGGCGCGGAGCGAGAGAATTGAAAACTGGCCCGACTAACTTTTCCTTATATACCGAGCGGGCCGCTCAGGATCAGACTGGCTGCAGCTACGGCTCTCTTACATTGGTTGGGTCCGCGAGACGGCCACCTGGCCTGATCCTGAGCTTGTTATAAAAGACCAAGGTGGCGGGCGGAAATTTAACTCCTATCACGAAAAGCAGCAGCAGCAACATGTCAGGACGCGGCAAGGGAGGCAAGGTGAAGGGCAAGTCAAAGTCCCGTTCTAGCAGGGCCGGACTCCAGTTCCCCGTGGGTAGGATCCACCGTCTCTTGCGTAAAGGCAACTATGCTGAGCGTGTTGGTGCAGGTGCCCCTGTGTACCTTGCAGCCGTCATGGAGTACCTGGCAGCAGAAGTGCTCGAGCTGGCCGGTAACGCCGCCCGCGACAACAAGAAGACCCGCATTATCCCGCGTCATCTTCAGCTTGCCATTCGCAATGACGAGGAGCTGAACAAGCTCCTGTCTGGAGTCACCATTGCCCAAGGGGGTGTCCTTCCTAACATCCAAGCTGTGCTCCTCCCCAAGAAGACAGAGAAGAAATAAGAACCCAAGGTTCGTTCACACAAGACAACCTAACCAAACAGGCTCCTTTCGGAGCCACAGGATATCACTTAAAGAGAGAAATATACGACATCAACGTTTTGCAGGATAACACTCTGTGGAAATTGAGTGTAAATGTTTTAGAATGGTGTAGATGTGAAGGGCGGTTGTGGGGGCCTGGGGTGGGGGACTGAAACGGGACTTAGAAGGGCGCAAGAAGCAGCAGCAGCCAGGGAGGCGACCTTATTTTCAGTCAGGTTCATACACAAAGAAATACATCAGATTCATTGACAGTACAGTACACATTTACCAGTGTGGGCTAGCCAATTTGGGATAAAGAGCAAGAATGTAATGTCCTCAATGAAGTAATGACATAGTTCAAGATACAATAAGTGAGGTGGCCTGAAGTCTTTGACAGTGTCCCATTCAATAATATAGTGCTTTAAAGGTGTATCACCAAGTTTACATGCTGAGTGTTCCGGTATGGGTACAGCGTTACTAACTAGCCAGATGTGTCTGTATCCTAACCTAATTCTGGCCACGACTACATCACACAGGCAAGTTGTTTGGACACTCTTCCTAGCCCCCTTGGTCCCTGTTCACCTACCTACTGTAGCAGTAAGTAGGTACCTGTTGTAAATCGAAACGTTGCCAATTTGTATTCAGGGAAAGTTGTTGGAGCTTCTAAACTTGAACTGACACAATCCGAGGAGTGGTGACCCGAGGATCACAGACACTATCTCTCCCTTCCTAACCTCCTGCTCCTTCCTCTGTCCTCCAAAAATTGAACCATGCTATCGCAAAGGTAATAATACAGGTAGAGACAACAACATATTTTCCTATTGTCTTATTATATATTAATAACAGAAACGCTGCCGCCATCCTGGAGGCTTTACATTGTCTCACTGTTCATTCCCTCCACAATTCTTCCTCTTACTTCTTCTTCTTCTTCCACCAATACTTTATTAACGGTGTATGTAAGTTTCACCATGTTTTGCACTCCAGCGGTAGAGCAAAGTATATTTTGTTAGCAATAAACCAAAAGCATATTTTATGGCCTAATCATCACTACATAGAACACCACCCATAAAGCATGATACTAGTAGACCACAAACTGCTATAAACACCCAAAGCATATTTTATTGCCTAATCATCCATCACTACATAGAACACCACTCATAAAGCATGATACTATTAGACCACAAACTGCTATAAACCCCGAAAATATACTATACTAGTGACTCTAATTGTGTTACCCAATATTATACGAAATAATACTATAAAACATAATAATAAACACACTAATAGTGTATATTAGTTGAATGCACAATCTGATGAGAAATCAAAAAAAAAAAAAAAAACATAACAATAACCTAGAAAGAGTGTAGAGTATTTTTGTGCAAACTATTATACTAGTAGATGGTCTAAGATAACTGTATGTGAAGGAAAAGGTGTGCTCTCCACTCAAACTTTCTTTTTATGAAATCTCCTACTCCCCAGCTGAGCGGTACGCCCAATGGGAAACAAAACGTGGCACATAACACGCCGCCCGCCAGCTCTGGCTCGGTGAATAGGAATCAGTAATCGGGCGGAGTATAAACAACACCGCCGCCAATGTGCTCCTCCCATCTCTGAGGAAATCTGGCGGGCAACTTAGTATTATATTAGCATGTAATAATAATAACAATAATAATAATAATAATACTACTACTACTACTAATAATAATAATAATATTAATAATAATAATATTAAAAATAATAACATGCAATTTCATTTTATAACACATACAAACAAAATAGTGTATAGCCTACTATACTTAACTATAATAGGTTAGGTTGCGTAGGAGGATCTAAAAAGTACAGTAGTATACACACACACACACACACACACACACACACACACACACTTCGCTACTATATGCCAGACGCTCCCCCGGCTTGACACAACCACTCTCCCTGCTTACCTACCAGCCCCCCCCCCTTCCCACTGACTTAGTAGAAGTATTTGAAATAGCAAAACGCCTGGACAAACTAAAATTAAAACGCTCTACCACCCCCATTGACTTACCAATGAAACGCTTCAAGGAGTTCTCCCCGGAGCTTGCTAAACCCCTATGCTCCATCATCAATGCTTCTCTCAGTCAAGCCAGATGCCCAGCTGACTGGAAGACCTCTTATGTATCACCAGTGCCCAAGTCAACCAACCCACAATCCTTAAATCAGCTACGACCTATTGCAATCACCCCAATACCCAGCCTAATCTGTGAAAGTTTTGTGTTCGACTGGCTGGGCTTTTGCTGATATTGCAGGAGTCGTAGTAGACCCTCAGCAATTTGGCAACCTGAACACTTCCTCCACCACTGACTGACTGTCTTGTCAGCTTTCTCGATTACATATACCGCCATCTCGAGAAACGAAAAACGTCTGTAGCTGTCGCCTTCATTGATTTCACTAAAGCGTTCGACCTAGTCGACCACAATATAATCATCAACTAAGCTATTGACCTCGGGCTTCGGAGAAGTCTTATTATACCAGGGCTTACAGACTTCCTCAGTGACCGACGCCAAGCTGTACGCTTCCGAGGGGCTGGCTGTCTCCACCTTTCAGTCACTCACCTGTGGCGTCCCCCAAGGCACCAAGATGGGACCACTCTGCTTCCTTATGCTCATCAATGATGCCCTAAGAGAAACCCCTGCTCGCTGGAAATATGTCGACGACTCCACCATTGGGATCAGCGTCAACAATTCTGCTCCAAACTATACCGCCCTTCAGGATTTATTGAACAGTCTCCAAAACTGGGCCACCAACAACCATGGTTATGCACATCAACCTCTCCTCCGACATTGTCCCACCTCCTTCCATTACTCTAGGTCTGAACACACTCCAGGTTTTAGATTCCACGAAGCTCCTCGGCGTCACCATAGACAACAAACTAAATTAGAAACCACACGTCAGTGAAGTTATCAAATCCTCCAGTTTCCGTCTCCACCTCCTACGCCGACTCAAGTCCCTCGGTGTTCCTGCACACGAGCTCCTCAGTGTTTACACAACATTCATACTTCCCAAGCTCACCTGGTCTTCCTCCCTAAATGCCACACAACGTAAACACCTAGAAAAAGTGCAAAAGAGGCCATGCAAGATTATTCTCTACCCTTCCTACTCCACATACCAAGAAGCGCTCAACACACTGACCGACCCTTTAGACTCTCACTGACCATCACCACGACCTCATCTGCAAATTTGGTAAGAAGCTTCTACACCATCCCCGACACCGGCTCCTACTACCACCTGAGATCCCTAGTCCGAGAATTGCTCTTCGACACCACAACCGCATCCAGCCCATACGTGCACGAACTGATCTCTATAAGAACAGCCCAGTCCCAACCATTGTAAAAATTATCGATAACTTGTAATAAATCAGTGTACTCACTCCCAGTAAACACTACTCCTTGCACTGTCACTATGTTGAAATGAACTGTAGTTTGAGCTTTTCCCCAGCTAGTTATTATATGTCTTATTTGTGTCACTCATGTTACTTGTATATTATTTGTAATTCGTAACCCATTCCCCAAATATGTAACTGTATATTTTCAGCCTTCTGGCTGCCAAGCTCTTTCAATAAACCGTTAATTATTATTATTATTATTATTTATATGTTGGTCCATACCAACTCACTCCCCTGAACCCTCCTCCCCACCGGACTATCAACAAGTTCTTGCCATAAGGTACTATCTCATTTGGCAAAGGAATGGAACCAGTGATGAATAGTGGTGAACAGTGCTTAACTCAGTGAAAAACAACTCGGCAGTTGAGTCTTACCCAAGCTAGCTAACCACCTTCACACAGTGAGGTCCCAGGTACCCAGTTATACTTCCCCTGAGACTCCACGATAGAGAGGCCTGGGACCACACCTCACCCACTTGAATGAGTGAGTCATGTCGACCACGTGGTGTCCCCAAGATGCTACGACACCACGTAGTGAATGTTTTGCTACAGCATCATCATGTGAAGTTCCTCATAACACCATCTGTGAGGTAACTGCTACATCATCAGGCCCCTCATAACGCCATCTGTGAGGGAGTTACTACACTACGTGTCTGGTGTTCAACACCTCACCTTACATGATCTACGCGTGCAAACATTAATCTGTATGTTCACTGTGTGCTCCTTCACCTTTCTCTAATGAGGGCTTTTGTTAAACCACCAATGTATGTACTAAGTCAATTGTGTCCAATGTATACTTTCGAAAAGCCCTTGTTTGGGTTAGGTAGGAGAGAGTAGTCGTCATTATTGTCCAAGCCACATTATTTATTTCTATATATAAGTAATGTAGGCTGGTTTTTAAATACCTCAATCCCCTAACGGTGCCGTTTGTATATTAAGAAATACCGAAGCCATACAGTACAACACCAGCGAATATGAAGTATCACTGTAACCGGCAACTGTTACTCACTCATACCTACATACATATATAGAGTCTTTACAGAATGATAGCAGACACGAGGAAGACGAACAACAAGAGGAGAAGAGTTAGAAGAAAATCAACTTCAAGCTAAGAAGAAGAATACCAAGACATTTCCTCCAAACAACAAAACAACACACACAATCAAGCCGACCAAACACTGAGAAACCATGGCGGAACCCAACATGCACCGGACGCTTGACCTGACTCTATCCTGCCGCATCCAGGCGAGTTGCTGCTTAAAGTCCCTCACGCAAGCGCTGTTTAGCCACTGCACCTATTCTCTCCTCCTAAAATTCACTTCAATCCCCCCTGCCACTAGCATGTTATGTATGTATGTATGTATGCATGAATGATAACTGCAACTTTGCGTATTAAAACTCATTACTCTTACCGAAGTAATATAGTGCGTGGTTATGTTATGTCATGTTAGGATAGATTATAAACTACATTGGGTTACATTTCGTGAGGTTCGGTGACGCTACAGGAAGTTAGGTGAGGTACCTGGAGGTTAGGTGAATGTTGACTGACTGACTGCCAATTACTAGGAAGTGGTTCCAACACGTTCACGCACAACCTATACTCATACCACAAGTCCAGAATTAGAGAGGATCATGTTATTGGATATATTTTCAACGATTTACTCAGTGTCTAACCAACTCTTTAGCGATTTAAATGTGGACCTAAAATTAGGTCCGTATATTTGTTTGTCGTGGTGGTGGTGGTGGTGTGCGCCCGTCCATCAGGTTGATTAACCACCAAAACCATAAAGGGTGCGGCCCTGCCGTTTCAGGGCATACACCACATCCATGGCGGTGACGGTCTTCCTTTTTGCGTGCTCGGTGTAGGTGACGGCGTCACGGATGACGTTCTCCAGAAGCACCTTGAGGACGCCGCGGGTCTCCTCGTAGATAAGGCCGGATATACGTTTAACACCTCCACGCCGAGCTAGACGACGAATGGCGGGCTTGGTGATACCCTGGATGTTGTCACGAAGCACCTTACGATGACGCTTGGCGCCACCCTTTCCAAGTCCCTTGCCTCCTTTGCCTCGTCCAGTCATGTTGTTGTGGTTGCTACTACAGGTGGTCCTGGTGTGGCTTCGCCGAATCGAATCGAAAAATGCTAGTGACAGGGGGGAAGGAGGTTCAGGAGAAGAATAAAGGGAGGATTGAAGTGAATTTTAGGAGGAGAGAACAGATGCAGTGGCTAAACACCGCTTGCGTGAGGGATTATAAGATGGGGGCAGCAGCAACAACCCGGCTGGACGCGGCAGGGAGGCGACAAGACAAGGCCAGGCTAGCGTCAGGTCAAGCGTCAGGTCAAGCGTCAGGTCAGGCGTCAGGTGCGTGTTGGGTTGGGCAATGGATGTTCAGTGCTTGGTCGGCTTGATTGTGTTTTGGTTTCTTGTGTGGAGGGGATGTCTTGGTCTTCTTAGCTTGATGTCGATTTTCTTCTCTCTCTCCTTCTCTTCTTGCTCTCTTGAATTGTCCATTCGTTTGTGTTTGGGTCTTCTTGTTCGTCTTCCTCGTATTTTAAGTCCTCATAGGTGTGGAAGAATTCAGAGAGGGAGAGGTTGACCACGTGGGCTTCAGCACCACTGGCCGCGTGGGCTTCAGCACCACTGGCCGCGTGGGCTTCAGCACCACGGGCCACGTGGTGTTCTTGGTTCTGTGTGGTGGGCTGCTTCTGTTGAGTTTTCTTTTCTTGGTTTTTCTTTACTGCTGGTTTTTTCTTTTCTTGGGAGCGTACAGCAAGGAGGGCCTCTTTGTAGCTCAGTTTTTTCTCAAGACGAGCCTTGGCTACCCTGCATTCCTCCTTCCATCTGGGGCAGGTCCGGTCGGCGGAGGAGTGTGGGCCACCACAGGCAACGCATTTTTTCTCTGTGTTGGGGCAGGCCGTGTAGCGGTGTCCAGGGCTGCCACACATGGAGCAGGTGTCTTCCTGCGCCTCACACTTGTTTACAGGGTGTCCATAGTGCTGGCATTTGTAACACCGTTTCGGTCTGCAGTAGGGCTTGACTGGCATAGTTACCCACGCCAGTTGAGCTTCCTTGGGTAGGGTGGAGTGGTGTCCGATGAGGGCAGTGGTGTCGGACAGCTTCTTCACAACTTGGAGCTGCTGCTCCTTGAGGAGCTCACTCAGCTCTGCTTTGTCCATGTGGGCAATTTCGGCGTGGGAGATTACACCCAGCTTCAAGTTGTCCCACATGAAGGCAAACATTTTAAAAGGAATGCCGTTGATGTCTGGGATCTCCGCGAGTTGAGCGGGCATGCCCATCTCGGCGAAGGTGATCTTGATGTCACCATGGAGCTTTAGGCGTTCTACCTTGGTGACCCCCACGATCCCATTAGCTTCGAAAAACTTCTGGAGAACTAGGAGGTTTAGTTTCTTGGGGCAGGTCGGCGTGTCCGGACGTATCCGCGCCACGTTAACAAACTCGTATCCGTTCATGGTGAGGGAGAGAGAGTGTCTGTGGCTTCGCCCACGGTTTGGTGGGAGTAGGTGGCGTGCTGTGGACGCAGCGGTAGTATCGTTCATCCAAGGCCGTCCCTCCCTCTTGGAGGTGGGGCGTAGCTTGCGGATGACGCATGCGGCACTCGTGGCCAATGAGGTGGCCACTGAGGTGGAGAATGTCTGTATATAAGCCCGCCCGCCTGCCGGGCCGCCCGTATTGACTATTTCGTCGTCGAGATGGCCCGTACTAAACAGACTGCCCGCAAGTCCACTGGAGGCAAGGCTCCACGGAAGCAGCTTGCCACCAAGGCAGCTCGCAAGTCCGCCCCAGCCACCGGTGGTGTCAAGAAGCCCCATCGTTACAGGCCCGGAACCGTCGCCCTTCGTGAGATCCGTCGTTACCAGAAGAGCACAGAGCTACTCATCAGGAAGCTGCCCTTCCAGCGCCTGGTGCGTGAGATCGCCCAGGATTTCAAGACTGACCTGCGCTTCCAGTCGTCTGCCGTCATGGCTCTGCAGGAAGCCTCTGAGGCTTACCTGGTGGGTCTTTTCGAGGACACCAACCTGTGTGCCATTCACGCCAAGCGCGTTACCATCATGCCCAAGGACATCCAGCTGGCCCGGCGCATCCGCGGAGAGCGTGCTTAAGTCCTCTTCCTTGGGGAAAAAGAAAAAGCACAACAAAACCTACCAGACATCTATAACTCGGCCCTTCTCAGGGCCAAAGAACTGTTCTGAAGATAATTGTCATGACAATCGAAATGGTTGGTGGTAGGAGAGCGTTAATTTCGGTTACCCAAATCGCCTAACGGTAAGTTGGTAACATTCGTGCAGGCACGAATGT
This sequence comes from Homarus americanus, assembly GCF_018991925.1. Lineage (NCBI taxonomy): Eukaryota > Metazoa > Arthropoda > Malacostraca > Decapoda > Nephropidae > Homarus > Homarus americanus. The sequence continues at coordinate 2,522 of NW_024716325.1, read as the reverse complement.
ATAGTAGGTCATCAATTCGGGAGGTGGGTGGGTGCAACAAACAAGAGCTAGTAACAAATAAATATATAAAGAATAAGTAAGTAAATAAATAAATAAAATAAAAGAAAATACAATAAAATACAATAAAATAAAATAAATTGTTTACATGAAATAGGCGTGCTGCAAACATGAAATGAAGCCCAAACACACTCCATGTATGTCACTTTGCAGTGGGTGTAAAAGTACTCCACGCAGAATTTATTTATTTATTTATTATGTTTCGATTTAGTCCGGTTTCTACGCCAATAGAGAATGCAGATTATTATAATTTTTTTTTTTTTTTATTTCCCTCTCAATATATCACTGTCGGTAACTGTCTCTTTAACATGTAACTGTGGCTCCGATGGAGCCGATTAAGTTGTAGTAGTGGGATGGCGTGTTTGTTGTGCACAAGTAACCTCTTACTTGGAAGAGGTGTACTTGGTGACAGCCTTGGTGCCCTCAGACACGGCATGCTTGGCCAGTTCACCGGGCAGCAAGAGTCGGACAGCTGTCTGGATTTCCCGACTTGTAATGGTGGAGCGTTTGTTGTAGTGCGCCAGGCGGGAAGCCTCGGCAGCGATGCGCTCGAAGATGTCGTTCACGAAAGAGTTCATGATGGACATAGCTTTGGAGGAGACTCCTGTGTCGGGGTGCACTTGCTTCAGTACCTTGTAGATGTAGATGCTGTAGCTTTCCTTCCTCCTGCGCTTCTTCTTCTTGTCACCCTTGGCAATGGCCTTCTGGGCCTTTCCAGCCTTCTTGGCAGCCTTTCCGGAAGTTTTGGGAGGCATGGCGGCACAGTTACTCGTGGCGCGGAGCGAGAGAATTGAAAACTGGCCCGACTAACTTTTCCTTATATACCGAGCGGGCCGCTCAGGATCAGACTGGCTGCAGCTACGGCTCTCTTACATTGGTTGGGTCCGCGAGACGGCCACCTGGCCTGATCCTGAGCTTGGTATAAAAGACCAAGGTGGCGGGCGGAAATTTAACTCCTATCACGAAAAGCAGCAGCAGCAACATGTCAGGACGCGGCAAGGGAGGCAAGGTGAAGGGCAAGTCAAAGTCCCGTTCTAGCAGGGCCGGACTCCAGTTCCCCGTGGGTAGGATCCACCGTCTCTTGCGTAAAGGCAACTATGCTGAGCGTGTTGGTGCAGGTGCCCCTGTGTACCTTGCAGCCGTCATGGGGTACCTGGCAGCAGAAGTGCTCGAGCTGGCCGGTAACGCCGCCCGCGACAACAAGAAGACCCGCATTATCCCGCGTCATCTTCAGCTTGCCATTCGCAATGACGAGGAGCTGAACAAGCTCCTGTCTGGAGTCACCATTGCCCAAGGGGGTGTCCTTCCTAACATCCAAGCTGTGCTCCTCCCCAAGAAGACAGAGAAGAAATAAGAACCCAAGGTTCGTTCACACAAGACAACCTAACCAAACAGGCTCCTTTCGGAGCCACAGGATATCACTTAAAGAGAGAAATATACGACATCAACGTTTTGCAGGATAACACTCTGTGGAAATTGAGTGTAAATGTTTTAGAATGGTGTAGATGTGAAGGGCGGGTGTGGGGGCCTGGGGTGGGGGACTTAAACGGGACTTAGAAGGGCGCAAGAAGCAGCAGCAGCCAGGGAGGCGACCTTATTTTCAGTCAGGTTCATACACAAAGAAATACATCAGATTCATTGACAGTACAGTACACATTTACCAGTGTGGGCTAGCCAATTTGGGATAAAGAGCAAGAATGTAATGTCCTCAATGAAGTAATGACATAGTTCAAGATACAATAAGTGAGGTGGCCTGAAGTCTTTGACAGTGTCACATTCAATAATATAGTAGTGCTTTAAAGGTGTATCACCAAGTTTACATGCTGAGTGTTCCGGTATGGGTACAGCGTTACTAACTAGCCAGATGTGTCTGTATCCTAACCTAATTCTGGCCACGACTACATCACACAGGCAAGTTGTTTGGACACTCTTCCTAGCCCCCTTGGTCCCTGTTCACCTACCTACTGTAGCAGTAAGTAGGTACCTGTTGTAAATCGAAACGTTGCCAATTTGTATTCAGGGAAAGTTGTTGGAGCTTCTAAACTTGAACTGACACAATCCGAGGAGTGGTGACCCGAGGATCACAGACACTATCTCTCCCTTCCTAACCTCCTGCTCCTTCCTCTGTCTCCAAAAATTGAACCACATGCTATCGCAAGGTAATAATACAGAGTGAGGGAACAACAACATATTTTCCCTATTGTCTTATTATATATTAATAACAAACGCTGCCGCCATCCTGGAAGCTTTACATTATCTCACTGTTCATTCCCTCCACGATTCTTCTTCTTCTTCTTCTTCTTCCATCAATACTTTATTAACGGTGTATGTAAGTTTCACCCTGTTTTGCACTACAGCGGTAGAGCAAAGTATATTTTGTTAGCAATCAACCAAAAGCATATTTTATGGCCTAATCATCACTACATAGAACACCACCCATAAAGCATGATACTAGTAGACCACAA
>NW_024716324.1:0-31334 GCF_018991925.1 Homarus americanus | reverse complement strand
CTGTTACACCTCCGACACTCCCAGTTCACCTCCGACCTCCCAGGAGTACCACCTCCGATACCCCAGGTACCTCCTGGCCTCCCAGGTACACTCAATGACACTCAGGCACACCTCAGACACTCCCAGGTGCCTCACCCAGCCTCCCAGGTATGCCTCTGGCCTCCCAGGTACACCTCCCAGCCTCCCAGGTACACCGTTGACACTGCCAGGTACCTCTCCACACTCCCTAGGTACACCTCAGACCTCCTGATTACCTCCGACACTCCCAGTTACACCTCCCGACACTCCCAGGAACATCTCAGACACTCCCAGGTACACAGTCCCAGGCTTTACCAGGTACACCTCTGACACTCCATGTACACCTTCGACACACCCAGGTACACCTCTCCACTCCCAGGTGCTCACCTGGCCTCCTGGTACACCCCCTGGCCTCCCCAGGTACACCTCTGACACTCCCAGGTGCACCTCTGACACTCCCAGGTACACCTCCTAACACTCCCAGGTACACCTCGATGCCCCCCAGGTACACCTCTGGCCTCCCAGGTACCAACAATGACCTCCCAGGTACACCGTGACACTCCCAGGCACCTCTGACCTCCCAGGTACACCTCAGACACTCCCGAGGTGCACCTCTGGCTTGCTACCAGGTGCACCTCTGACACTGGCAGGTACACCTCTGACTTGCTCAGGTACACCTCAGACACTCACAGTTACACCTCCGACACTCACAGTTTTACCTCCGACACTCAGGTACACCTCCCGTGCCCCCAGGTACACCTCTGACCTCCCAGGTACAACAATGGCTCCCAGGTACACCTCTGGTGCTCCCAGGTACCTTGAACACTCCCAGGTATACCTCTGACCTCCCAGGTACACCTCTGACACTCCCAGGTACACCGTTGACACTGCCAGGTACCTCTCACACTCCCAGGGGCACACCTCAAAGAACACTCTGATTACCTCCATTACTCCAGTTACACCTCCGACACTCCCCAGGTACATCTCCAGACACTCCCAGGTACACCGTTGACACTGCCAGGTACCTCTGACCTCCATGTGCACCTTCGACACACCCAAGGTACACCTCTCACACTCCCAGGTGCTCACTGACACTCTGGTGCACACCCCTGACCTCAGGTACACCTCTGACCTCCCAGGTACCTCTGTCCCAGGTACACCTCTGCTGCTCCCAGGTACACCTCCCGATACCCCACGTGCCTCTGGCCACTCCCATTACCTCTGGTATCCAAGGTATCCTGACCTCCCAGGTACACCGCTGTTGCTGGTACACCGCTGACACTGCCAGAGTACACCTCTAACGCTCCCAGGTAAACCTCAAATGCCCACAAGTGCACACTCTGACACTCCCAGGTACAACAATGACACTCCCAGGTACACCTCTGACTTGCTCCCAGGTACACCTCTGATACTCCCAGGTATGCCCCTGACACTCCCAGGTACACCGCCCAACATCCCAGGTACACACTGACACTGCCAAGTACACCTCCTCCATGTACCTCCAGACACTCCCAGGTACACCTCAGACACTCCCAGGTACACCTCCAAGCTTGCTCCGGGTACATCACTGACACTCCCAGGTACGCCCCTGACCTCCCCAGGTACACCGCTGACCTCCCAGGTACACCTCCAGACAATCCCAGGTACACCTCTGACACTTCCAGGTACACCTGACACTTCAGGTACACCTCCCAACCTCCCAGGTACACCTCTGACACTCCAGGTACACCTCCAGACACTCACAGTTACCTCAGGGCTTACTCACAGCTACACCTCCCCAGCACTCCCAGCTACACCTCTGGCTTGCTCCCAGGTACACCTCTGATACTCCCAGGTACACCTCATGCTCCCAGGTACCTCCCGTGCTCCCAGGCACACCTCGGAGCACTCCCAGGTGCACACCTCCAGGCACTCCAGGGTACACCTCTGGCCTGCCAGGTACACCTCCTCTGACACTAGCAGGTGCACCTCCTGACACTCCCAAGTACCTCAGACACTCCCACAGTTACACCTCCGACACTCCCAGTTTCACCTCCGACACTCCCAGGTACACCTCCGATACCCCAGGTACACCTCTCTGACACTCCCAGATACCCAACAATGGCACTCCAGGTACACCTCAGACACTCCCAGGTACCTCCAGACCTTTCCCAGGTATGCCTCTGACTCCCAGGTGCACCTCTGACCTCCCAGGTACACCGTTGACTTGCACCAGGTACACCTCTCACCTCCCAGGTGCCTCAGGCACTCACAGTTACACCTCCGGCTTGCTCCAGTTACACCTCCCGGCTTTACTCCCAGGTACATCTCAGACACTCCCAGGTACACGTTGACACTGCCAGGTACACCTCTGACCTCCCATGTACACCTTCGACACACCAGGTACACCTCTCACACTCCCAGGTACTCACTGACACTCGGGCACACCCCTGACACTCCCCAGGTACACCTCTGGCCTCCCAGGTACACCTCCTGACACTCCCAGGTGCCTCTCTAACACTCCCAGGTACACCTCCGATACCCCCAGGTACCTCTGACACTCCCCAGGTACAACAAGCCCAACCTCCCAGGTACACCCACATTGACTTGCTCCCATGTACACCTCCTGACACTCCCAGGTGCACCTCAGACACTCCCAGGTACACCTCGGCCTCCCAGGTGCACCTCTGATGCTCTCCCAGGTATGCCCTGACACTCCCAGGTGCACACCGCTGACACTCCCAGGCCCTGCTTCAGCACTGCCAGGCCACACCTCTGACACTCCATGTGCACCTCAGACACTCCCAGGTACACTGCTCCCAGGTACACCTCCGATACCCCAGGTACACACCTCTGGCCTCCCAGGTACAACAATGACCTCCCAGGTACACCATACACTCCCAGGTACACCTCTGGCACTCCCAGGTACACCTCCCGTGCCCCAGGTACACCTCTGACCTCCCAGGTACAACAATGACCTCCCCAGGTACACCTCAGAACCTTGCTCCCAGGTACCTCCAGGCCTCCCAGGTATGCCTCCCAGCCTCCCAGGTACACCTCTGACCTCCCAGGTACACCTCTGGCCTCCCAGGTACCTCTGACCACTCCCCAGGTATACCCCTGACTTGCTCCCAGGTGCACCGCTGGCCTCCCAGGAATTCACACCACTGACACTGCCAGGTGCACCTCTGAGCACTCATGCCTCCAGGCACTCCCAGGTACACCTCAGACACTCCAGGTACACCTCAGACACTCCCAGGTACATCACCCAACTCCAGGTACCCCCTGACACTCCCAGGTACACCGCTGACACTCCCAGGTACACCTCCAGACACTCCCAGGTACACCCACTCTGGCTTTTCTACCAAATTTTTACTCTGACACTTCAGGTACACCTCTGACACTCCCAGGTACACCTCTGACACTCATAGAGTACACCTCCAGACACTCCTGATTACACCTCCAGACACTCCTATTTTACACCTCCCGACACTCCCAGTTACACCACCCTGACACTTCCAAGCCCTGATGCTCCAGGTGCACCCCTAACACTCCAGATACAACTCTGACACTCCCAGTTACACCCCTGACACTCCCAGCTACCTCTGACACTCCCAGCTACACCTCTGACACTCCCAGCTACACCTCTGAGCCTCCCAGGTACAACTCTGATGATGCTCCCAGGTACACCTCTGAGCACTCCCAGGTAAACCTCCTGACACTCCCAGGTACCTCTGGCACTCCCAGGTACACCTCCAGACACTCTGAGATTACCTCGAACGCTCACAGATACACCTGTGACACTCATGTACACCTCTGATGCTCAGGTACATCTCCTGACACTCCCAGGTGCACCTCCGATGCTCAGGTACACCTCCAGAGCACTCCAGGTACACCTCAGGCCTCCCAGGTACACCTCTGACACTGCCAGGTACACCTCCTGACACTGGAAGGTGCCTCCTGATACTCCCAGGTACACCTCAGACACTCACAGTTACACCTCAGGCTTACTCAGTTCTCCGACACTCAGGTACACCTCCGATACCCCCAGGTACCTCTGACACTGCCAGGTACACCTCTGACACTCCATCACACCTTCGACACACCCAGGTACACCTCTCCTCCCAGGTACTCCACCTGACGCACTCCCAGGTTTTAGCCTCCCAGGTACACCTCGAGACCTCCCAGGTACCTCAGACACTCCCAGGTACACCTTTCAAGACACTCCCAGGTACACCTCCTGACACTTCCAGGTACACCTCTGACACTTCCAGGTACACCTTTGACTTGCTCCCAGTGCACCTCTGACACTCCCAAGTGCACCTCAGACACTCACAGTTACCTCCAGACACTCACAGCTACACCTCTGACCTCCCAGCAACACCTCTGGCCTCCCAGGTACACCTCTGGCCTCCCAGGTACCTCTGACCTCCCAGGTACACCTCCTATGCTCCCAGGTACACCTGAGACACTCCCAGGTACACCTCAGAGCACCCCGGGTACACCTCTGACACTGCCAGGTACACCTCTGACACTGGCAGTACACCTCTGACACTCCCCAGGTACACCTCAGACACTCCACAGTTACACCTCCCGACACTCCAGTTTCACCTCCGACACTCCCAGGTACACCTCCCGTGCCCCAGGTACCTCTGACACTCCCAGGTACAACAAGTGACACTCCCAGAGTGCACCTCAGACACTCCCAGGTACCTCAGACACTCCCAGGGTATCTCTGACTTGCTCCCAGGTGCACCTCTGACACTCCCGGTACTGGGTGGCACTGCAGGTACCTCTCACACACTCGGGCACCTCAGACACTCACAGTTACACCTCCGGCGCTCCCAGTTACCTCCGACACTCCCAGGTACATCTCAGGCATCCCAGGTACACCGTTGGCCACTGCAGGTACACCTCTGACACTCCATGTTACCTTCGGCTTTTACCAGGCACACCTCTCACTACAGGCCACACCTCAGCACTTCCCGGGTACACCTCTGGCCTCCCAGGTACACTACAGCACTCAGCAAATTTTTACCTCGAACACTCCTGTGATTACACCTCAGACTGCCTCACAGCTGCACCTCCAAACTTGCTCCCAGTTGCACCACTGACACTTCCAAGTAAACCCCTGATGCTCCCAGGTACACCCCTAACACTCCCAGGCCTGGCTCGGCACTCCCAGTTGCACCCTGACACTCCCCAGCTACACCTCTGGCCTCCCAGCTACACCTCCTGACCTCCCAGCTACACCTCCCGGCCTCCCAGGTACAGCTCTGATGCTCCCAGGTGCACCTCTGACACTCCCCAGGTGAAGCCTCTGACACTCCAGGTACACCTCTGGCACTCCCAGGCCACACCTCAGACACTCACAGTTACACCTCAGGCACTCACAGATACACCTGTGACACTCGCCATGCACTCAGTACTCCCAGGTACATCTCCCCTGACACTCCCAGGTACCTCCGTGCTCCCAGGTACACCTCCCAAGACACTCCCCAGGTACCTCAGACACTCCCATTTTGCCTCTGACTTGCTGCCAGGTGCACTCCCCAAGCACTGGGCATTACACCTCCTGACTCCCAGGTACCTCAGACACTCACAGTTACACCTCCCGACACTCCCAGTTTCACCTCCCGGCCTCCCAGGTACACCTCCCGAGCCCCCAGGTACACACCTCTGACACTGCAGGTACACCTCTGACACTCCATGCCACCTTCGACACACCCAGGTACACCTCTCACACTCCAGGTACTCCCCCCCGGCTCCCAGGTACACCCCCTGACACTCCCAGTACCTCGGACACTCCCAGTGCCTCAGACACTCCAGGTACACCTCAGACACTCCAGGTACACCTCTGACACTTCCAGGTACCTCTGACACTTCAGGTACACCTTTGACACTCCAGGTGCACCTCTGGCCTCCAAGTACCTCCAGACACTCACGGTTACCTCAGACACTCCCCAGCTACACCTCTGGCCTCCAGCTACCTCTGACACTCCCAGGTTTTCTGATACTCCCATTTTACCTCCCAGCCTCCCAGGTACCTCCTATGCTCCCAGGTACACCTGAGAGACACTCCCGTGCCTCAGACACCCAGTGCACCTCTGACACTGCAAGGTACCTCTGACACTGGCAGAGTGCACCTCCTGACACTCCCAGGTACACACTCAGACACTCACAGTTACACCTCAAACACTCCCAGTTTCACCTCCGACACTCCCAGGTACACCTCCGATACCCCCAGGTACACCTCTGACCTCCCAGGCTGTGTGACCTCCCAGGTGCACCTCAGGCACTCCAGGTACCTCCAGACACTCCCAGGCCATGCCTCCCTGGCTTGCTCCCAGGTACACCTCTGACACTCCCCAGGTACACCGTTGACACTGCCAAGGTTACCTCTCTCCTGCTCGGGTTGCACCTCAGACACTCACAGTTACCTCCGACGCTCCCAGTTACACCTCCGACACTCCCAGGTACATCTCCAGACACTCCCAGGTACACCGTTGACACTGCCAGGTACACCTCTGACACTCCCGCCTTTACCTTCAACACACCCAGGTACACCTCTCCCACACTACCAGGTACTCCACTGACACTCCCTGGTACACCCCTGGCACTCAGGTACACCTCCTGACACTCCCCAGGTACACCTGCAGCACTCCCAGGTACATAAATGCCCCCAGGTACACCTCCCAGCACTCCCAGGTACAACAATGACACTCCCAGGTACACCCGTGACTGCTCCAGGTACACCTCGGCACTCCCAGGTACACCTCCGATACCCCCAGGTACACCTCCTGACACTCCCAGGTACAACAGCCTCCAGAACCTCAGACACTCCCAGGTACACATGAACACTCCCAGGTATGCCTCTGACACTCCCAGGTACACCTCCAGGCACTCCCAGGTGCCCTCAGACACTCCCACCAGTTGCACACCTCAGACACTCCCACACTACACCTCTGACACTCCAGCCCTACACCTCTGGCCTCCCAGGTACACCTCTGATACTCCAGGTACACCTCTGACACTCCCAGGTACACCTCCGATACTCCCACGTACCTCCCAACACTCCAGGTACCTCAGAACTCAAGAGTACACCTCTGACACTGCCAGGTACACCTCTGACACTGGCAGGTACACCTCTCCCACCTCCCAAGGTACTCCACCCCGACACTCCCACATTTTTACCCCCTGACACTCCCAGGTACACCTCCCAACCTCCCAGGTACCTCTGACACTCCAGGTACACCTCTGACACTCCCATTTTCTGGCCTCCCAGGTACATCTCCAGACACTCACAGTTACACTCGGCTTGGCTCCCAGTTACCTCCACGGCCTCCCAGTTACACCCCTGACACTCCCAGCTACACCTCCTGACCTCCCAGCTACACTCTGACACTCCCAGGTACCTCTGATGCTCCAGTTACACCTCTGACACTCCCAGTTACACCTCCGATGTCCCAGGTACCTCAGACACTCCAGGTACACCTCCGGACACTCCCAGGTACACCTCTGACACTGCCAGGTACACCTCTGACATTAGCAGGTACACTCCCAACACTCCCAGGTACACCTCCAGACACTCACAGTTATACCTCCAACCTCCCAGTTTCGCTCGGCTTGCTCCCAGGTACACCTCCCGATGCCCCATAACACACCTCTGGCCTCCCAGGTACCTCCCCACACAACACATCCAGGTGGCTGTGTGCTCTGGTGCTCTCTGACACTCCCAGGTACAGGTGACACTGCCAGGTACCTCTCACCTCCCAGGTGCACACCTCAGACAATGCAGTTTACACCTCCCAAACCACTCCCAGAGATTCCACCTCCAAAACACTCCCAGGTACACCTCAGACACTTCCAGGTACACCTCTGGCACTCCCAGGTACACCTCCTGACACTCCCAGGAACACACCTCTGACCTCTGGCCTACACCTCCAGGCACTCCCAGGTACATCCTCAGACACTCCCAGGTACACACCGTTGACACTGCCTGGTGCACCTCTGAGACTCCAGCTGTGCCTGTCGACACACCAAGGTGCACCTCACCTCCCAGGTGCTCCACTGACACTCCCTGGTACACCCCTGACACTCCCCAGGTACCTCTGAGCACTCCCAGGTACACCTCTGACACTCCCAGGTACACCTCTATCACACCAGGTACACCTCCAAGCTACCCCCAGGTGCCTCCCCAACCTCCCAGGTACACCTCCCCTGACTTGCTCCCAGGTACACCTCCGATACTCCCAGGTACACCAGGCACTCCCAGGTACCTCAGACGCTCCCAGGCACACCTCTGACACTGCCAGGTACACCTCTGACACTGGCAGGTACACCTCCCCTGACACTCCCACCTCCAGACACTGCAGTTACACCTCGGCACTCCCCAGTTCACCTCCGACACTCCCACGTACACACCTCCGATACCCCCAGGTACCTCCCAACCTCCCAGGTACAACAAATGAAACTCCCAGGTACACCTCAGACCTCCGTTGCTCCCAGGGCCTCCCAGGGTGTCACCTCTGGCCTCCCAGGTACACCTCTGACACTCCCAGGTACACTGTTGACACTGCCAGGTACACCTCTCACACTTCAGGTACCTCAGACACTCACAGTTACACCTCCGACACTCCCAGTTACACCTCCCGGCACTCCCATCTCAGACACTCCCAGGTACACCGTTGGCTGCCAGGTACCTCTCCCAGCACTCCATGTGCACCTTCGACACACCCAGGTACACCCTACTCACCTCCCAGGTACTCTGACCTCCCTGGTACACCCCCAGCCTCCCAGGCCACACCTCTGACCTCCCAGGTACACCTCCCGGCCTCCCAGGTGCACCTCTAACACTCCCAGGTAAACCTCCGATCCCCAGGTACACCTCAACCTCCCAGGTACAACAATGACACTCCCAGGTACACCCCTGACACTCCAGGTACACCTTTGACACTCCCAGGTACACCTCAGACAGTCCCAGGTACACCTCTGACACTCCCAGGTACCTCTGATGCTCCCAGGTATACCCCTGACCTCCCAGGTACACCATGACACTCCCAGGTACCATGACACTGCCAGTGCCCACCTCTGACACCCATGTGTGCACCTCAGACACTCCCAGGTACCTCGGGCACTCCCAGGTACACCTCAAGACACTCCGAGGTACATCACTGACCTCCCCATGTACACCCCTGACACTCCCAGGTACACCGCTGACACTCCCCAGGTACACCTCCCAGACACTCCCAGAGTACACCTCCTGACACTTCCAGCTACACCTCCTGACACTTCCAGGTACCTCTGGCTTACTCCCAGGTACACATCTGACACTCCAGGTACACCTCAGACACTCACAGTTACACCTCCAGCCACTCCCAGTTTCGCCTCTGCTCCCAGAGTACCTCCCGTCCCCCCATGTTGCACCTCTGACACTCCCAGGTACACCTCTGTGCTCCCAGGTACAACAATGACACTCCCTGGGTACCTCTGACACTCCCAGGTACCTGCGTTGACACTGCCAGGTACACTCCCAGGTACCTCAAGACACTCACATTTACAGCACCTCTCACACTCCCAGTGCTCCATGACACTCCCTGGTTACACCCTGACACTCCCAGGTACACCTCTGACACTCCAGGTACACCTCTGACACTCCCAGGTACACCTCTAACACTCCCAGGTACACCTCCGATACCCCAGGTACACCTCTGACCTCCCAGGTACAACAATGACCTCCAGGTACACCCCTGACACTCCCAGGTACACCTCGGACACTCCCAGGTCACCTCAGACACTCCCAGGTACACCTCTGCACTCCCAGGTACACCTCTGATGCAGGTATACCCCTGACCTCCAGGTACACCGCTGACCTCCCAGGTACACCTTGACACTGCCAGGTGCACCTCTGACACTCCATGTACCTCAGACACTCCCAGGTACACCTCAGACACTCCCAGGTACACCTCAGACACTCCCAGGTACATCACTGACCTCCAGGTACACCCCTGACCTCCCAGGTGCCTGACCTCCCAGGTACACCTCAGACCTCCCGGTACACCTCTGACACTTCAGGTACACCTCTGACACTCCCAGGTACACCTCTGACACTCCCAGGTACACCTCTGACCTCCCAGGTGCACACCTGGACACTCACAGTTACACCTCAGACACTCACAGATGCACCTCCTGACACTCCTTGTACACCTCTGATCACTCCCAGGTACACCTCTGACCTCCCAGGTACACCTCGATACTCCCAGGTACCTCAGACACTCCCAGGTACCTCAGACACTCCCAGGTACACCTCTGACACTGCCAGGTACACCTCTGACACTGGAGACACTGGAAGGTGCACCTCTGATACTCCAGGTACACCTCAGGACACTCCACAGTTACCTCCGACACTCCCAGTTTCACCTCCGACACTTCCAGAGTACACCTCCATTACCCCCAGGTACACCTCTGACCTCCCAGTACAACAATGAGCACTCCCAGGTGCACCTCAGACACTCCCAGAGTACCTCAGGCACCTCCCAGGTATACCTCTGACACTCCCAGGTACACACCTCTGACACTCCCCCAGTTACACCGTTGACACCCGCCAGGTACACCTCTCACACTCCCAGGTACACCTCAGGCACTCACAGTTACCTCGGCTTGCTCAGTTACACCTCCGACACTCCCAGGTACATCTCAGACCTCCCAGGTACACAGATTGACCCCTGCCAGGTACACCTCCTGACCTCCATATTGCAGCCAGGCCGCACCCAGGGTGCACCTCTCACACTCTACCAGACCTCCACTGACACTCCCTGGTGCACCCCTGAGCCTCCCAGGTGCACCTCTGACACTCCCAGGTGCACCTCTGACACTCCCCAGGGTACACCTCCTAACACTCTCAAGGTGCACCTCCGATACCCCCAGGTTTTATCTGAGCCTCCCAGGTACACCTCTGACACTCCCAGGTGCCCTTCTCACACTCCCTGGTAAACCTCCTGACACTCCCAAGGTACACCGCTGGCCTCCCAGGTACACCTCCTGACACTCCCAGGTACACCTCTAACACTCAGGTACACCTCCGATACCCCAGGTGCACCTCTGACACTCCCAGGTACAACAATGACACTCCCAGGTACACCCGTGACACTCCCAGGTGCACCTCCTGACCTCCCAGGTACACCTCCATCCCCCAGGTGCCACCTCTGGCTTGCTCCCAGGTGCAACAATGAGCCTCCCAGGTGCACCTCAGACATTCCCAGGTGCCTCCAGACACTCCCAGGTATGCCTCCTGACACTCCCAGGTACACCTCCTGAGCCTCCCAGGTACACCTCCTTGAGCCTTCCCAGCTACACCTCTGACACTTCCAGGTACACCTCTGACACTCAGGTACACCTCTGACACTCCAGGCGCACCTCCAGACACTCACAGTTACACCTCAGACACTCCCCAGTTTCGCCTCCGACACTCCCAGTGCACCTCCACGATACCCCCCACATGTACACCTCTGGCCTCCCAGGTACACCTCTGGCCTCCCAGGTACAACAATGAGCACTCCCAGGTGCACCTCTGACACTCCCAGGTACACCGTTGACACTGCCGAGTGCACCTCACACTCCCACCCAGGTACACCTCAGACCTCACATTTACACCTCCGGCCTCCCAGTTACACCTCCGACACTCCCAGGTACTCCTCAGACACTCCAGGGGCTGCCTCGGCGCCAGGGTACACCTCTGACTCCCAGGAACACCTCTGACCTCCCAGCTACCTCCGACTCCAGGTACATCTCAGACACTCCCGGTACGTGAGCCTGCCGCGTGCCTCTGAGACTCCATGTACACCTTCGACACACCAAAATTTACACCTCTCACACTCCAGGTACTCCACTGACACTCCTGGTACACCCTGACACTCCCCAGGTACACCCTGTGAGCACTCCCAGGTACACCTCGGCCTCCCCAGGTGCACCCCTCCTAGCTTCCCAGGTACACCTCCAGTACCCCAGATTGCACCTCTGACACTCCCAGGTGCAACATTTATTTACTCCCCAGGTACACCCCTGACACTCCCAGGTACACCTCCGGACACTCCCAGGTGCACCTCCAGACACTCCCAGGTACACCTCCCCAGGCCGCTCCAGGTGCACCTCCTATGCTCCGGTGTTATCACCCTGACCCTCCAGATACCATTTGACTCGGGTACTGCCAGATTGCACCTCTGACACTCCATCGCGCACCTCAGACACTCCCAGGTGCACCTCAGACACTCCCAGGTGCACCTCAGACACTCCCAGGTACATCACTGACCTCCCAGTGCACCCACAGGCCTCCCAGGTACCTGCCCCGACACTCCCAGGTGCAGACACTCCGAGGTACACCTCCTGACACTTCCAAGGTACACACCTCTGACACTTCAGGTACACCTCTGACACTCCCAGGTACACCTCAGGCGCTCCCCAGGTGCACCTCAGACACTCCACAGTTGCACTCAGACACTCACAGATACACCTCTGACACTCCCTTGTACACCTCTGATGCTCCCAAGGTACACTCGGCCTCCCAGGTGCACCTCTAACCTCCCAGGTGCACCTCCGATACCCACAGATTTACACCTCTGACCTGCCAGATTTACCCCTCTGACACTGGAGTGCACCTCTGATACTCCCAGGTACACCTCCAGACACTCCCACAGATTACACCTCCGACACTCCCAGTTTCACCTCCGACCTCCAGGTACACCTCCATTACCCCAGGTACACCTCGACACTGCCAGGTACACCTCCTGACACTCCAGCCCACACTTCGACACACCCAGGTACACCTCTCACCTCCCAGGTACTCCACTGACCTCCCAGGTACACCCTGACACTCCCAGGTACACCTCTGATACTCCCAGGTACACCTCTGACCTCCCAGGTACACCTCCGATACTCCCAGGTGCACCTCAGACGCTCCCAGGTACACCTCCAGACACTCCCGAGGCCCTCACAGCCTCCCAGGTACACTGTTGACCTGCCAGGTACACCTCTCACACTCCCAGGTACACCTCAGACACTCACAGTTACACCTCGACACTCCCAGTTACACCTCCGGCCTCCCAGGTGCATCTCAGACCTCCCAGGTACACCGTTGACCTGCCAGATTACACCTCTGACACTCCATGTACACCTTCGACACACCAGGTACACCTCTCACACTTCCAGGTACTCCACTGACATTCCCTGGTACACCCCTGGCCTCCCAGGTGCACCTCCTGGCCTCCCAGGTGCACCTCTGGCTGAGCCTCCCAGTGCACCTCTAACACACCCAGGTACACCTCCGGTACCCCCACGTACACCTCCTGACCTCCCAGGTACAACAATGGCCTCCCAGGGTGCGCCCCTGGCCTCCCAGATTGCACCTCTGAGCCTCCCAGGTGCACCTCAGACACTCCCAGGTACACCTCATTTTCCGGGTACACCTCTGACCTCCAGGTATGCCCTGAGCACTCCCAAGGTACACCGCTGACACTCCCAGACACACCATGACACTGCCAGGTGCACCTCCTGGGCCCTCCATGTACACCTCAGACCTCCCAGGTGCACCTCAGACACTCCCAGGTACACCTCAGACACTCCCTGGTGCATCACTGACACTCCCAGGTACACCCCTGACCTCCCAGGTACACTGCGCTCCCGTGCCTCAGGGCACTCCCAGGTACACCTCTGGCACTTCCAGGTACACCTCTGACACTTCCAGGTACACCTCCTGACACTCCCAGGTACACCTCTGACCTCCCAGGTGCACCTCCAGACACTCCTGATTACACCTCAGACACTCCACAGCTACACCTCCTGACACTCCTGGCTACACCTCCTGACACTCCCAGGTACACCTCTGATACTCCCAGGTACACCTCAGACACTCCCAGGTACACCTCCACGTCTCCCAGGTACACCCCTCTGACACTCCCAGATTTACACCTCAGACACTCCCAGGTACACCTCTGACACTGCCAGGTACACCTCCTGACCACTGGCAGGTGCACCTCTGACACTCCCAGGTGCACTCAGACACTCCCGGAGTACACCTCCGATGCCCAAGATTGCACCTCTGACACTCCAGGTGCAACAGCCCGCCAGGTGCACCTCAGACCTCCCAGGTGCCTCCAGAGACTCCCAGGTAATACCTCTGGCCTCCCAGGTACACCTCGGCCTCCCAGGTACCGTTGACACTGCCAGGTGCACCTCACACTCCCAGGTACACCTCAGACACTCACAGTTACACCTCCGACACTCCCAGTTACACCTCCGACACTCCAGTGCATCTCAGCAGGGCCTCCCAGGTACACCGTTGACTGCCAGGTGCACCTCTGACGCTCCATGTACACCTTCGACACACCCAGGTGCACCTCTCCACACTCCCAGGCCTCCACTCCCCACTCTCCCTGGGACATCCTGACCTCCCAGGTGACCTCTGACACTCCCAGATTGCACCTCTGGTATACCCAGGTGCACCTCCCCGGCCTCCCAGGTACACCTCCTGAGCCTCCCCAGGTGCCTCCAGACACTCAGTTACACCTCCAGACACTCACAGCTACACCTCGGCCTCCCTTGTGCCTCTGATGCTCCCAGGTATGCCTCTGACCTCCCAGGTACACCTCCAGTACTCCCAGGTACCCCTCAGGGGCGCCCAGGTACACCTCAGACACTCCCAGGTGCACTGCAGGCACTGCCAGGTGCACTCTGACGCTGGAGGTGCACCTCCTGATACTCCCAGGTGCACCTCAGACACTCACAGTTACACCTCCGACACTCCCAGTTTCACCTCCAGGCAGCACTCCCCAGGTGCACCTCCGATTACCCCCAGGTACGCCAGGTGCACCTCCTGAGCCCCTCCATGTGCACCTTCGACGCACGCAGGTGCACCTCTCCCTCCCAGATTGCTCCACTGACCTCCCAGTGCTACCCCTGACCTCCCAGGTTCACCTCTGATACTCCCAGGTACACCTCCTGACCTCCCAGGTACACCTCCGATGCTCCCAAGGTGCACAGCAAGACCCCTCCCAATTTACACCTCCACACACACTCCGAGGTACACCTCTGACAGCACTCCCAGGTACACTGTTGACACTGCCAGGTACACCTCTCACACTCCCCAGGTACCTCAGACACTCACAGTTACACCTCCACTCCCAGTTACACCTCCCGGCCTCCCAGGTACATCTCCAGACACCAGGTACACCGTTGGCCTGCCAGGTACACCTCCTGACACTCCATGTACCTTCGAGCACACCCAGTGCACCTCTCACCTCCCAGGTGCTCCACTGGGCCTCCCTGGTGCACCCTGACCTCCCAGGGTGCACCTCCTGACCTCCCAGGTGCACCTCTGAGCCTCCCAGGTGCACACCTCTAAACACACCCAGACACACCTCAGTACCCCCAGGTACCTCTGACACTCCCAGGTACAGCTCAATGACACCCCAGGTGCCACCCCTGACACTCAGGTACACCTCCTGACACTCCCAGGTGCACCTCCAGACACTCCCAGGTGCACCTCTGGCCTCCCAGATTACACCTCTGACAGCACTCCCCAGGTATACCCCTGACACTCCCAGATTACACCGCTGACCTCCCAGGTACACCGCTGACACTGCCAGGTGCACCTCTGACCTCCATGTACACCCTCAAGACCTCCCAGGTGCCTCCACTCCCAGGTTACCTCAGACACTCCCAGGTATATCACTGACACTCCCAGGTACACCCCTGACCTCCCAGGTACACGCTGACCTCCCAGGGTGCCTCAGACACTCCAAGATTTTACACCTCTGACACTTCCAGATTACACACTGACACTTCAGGTACACCTCCTGACACTCCCAGGTACACCTCTGACCTCCCAGGTACACCTCAGACCTCACAGTTACACCTCAGACACTCCCACAGCTACACCTCTGACACTCCCAGCTACACCTCTGACACTCCCAGGTACACCTCTGATACTCCCAGGTACACCTCTCCTGAGCCTCCCAGAGTACACCTCCGATACTTCCAGAGTACACCTCCTGACACTCCCAGAGTTACCTCAGAGACTCCCAGGTACACCTCAGCCGCTGCCAGAGTACACCCCTCCTGAGCCCCACTTTGCTTGGAGTACACCTCTGACACTCCCAGGTACACCTCAGACACTCACAGTTACACTCTGACCTCCCAGTTTCACCCTCCGACCTCCCAGGTACACCTCCGATACCCCCAGGTGCCCTCAGGCACTCCCAGGTGCAACAATGACACTCCCAGGTACACCTCAGACACTCCCAGGTGCACCTCCAGGAACTCCCAGATATACCTCTGACACTCCCAGGTACACCTCTGACACTCCCAGGTACACCGTTGACACTGCCAGGTACACCTCTCACCTCCCAGGTACACCTCAGACACTCACAGTTACACCTCCGACACTCCCAGTTCACCTCCGACACTCCCAGGTACATCTCCAGACACTCCCAGGTACCTCGTTGACACTGCCAGGTACACCTCTGACACTCCATGTGCACCTTCGACACACCAGGTACACCTCTCACACTCCCAGGTACTCACTGACACTCCCTGGTACACCCCTGACATCCAGGTACCTCTGACACTCCCAGGTACACCTCTGACTCCCAGGTACCTCCTGCACTCCCAGGTAAACCTCCGATACCCCCAGGTACACCTCTGACACTCCCAGGTACAACAATGACACTCCCAGGTACACCCCTGACACTCCAGGTACACCTCTGACACTCCCAGGTACCTCAGACACTCACAGTTACACCTCCGACACTCCCAGTTTCACCTCCATGCTCCCAGGTACACCTCCGATACCCCAGGTACCTCTGACCTCCCAGGTACAACACCAGCACTCCCAGGTGCACCTCAGACACTCCCAGGTACACTCCAGACACTCCCAGGTATACCTCTGACACTCCAGGTACACCTCTGACACTCCCAGGTACCTCGTTGACACTGCCAGGTACACCTCTCCACTCCCAGGTACACCTCAGACACTCCAGTTACACCTCCGACCTCCCAGTTACCTCCGACCTCCCAGGTACATCTCAGACCTCCCAGGTACACCGTTGACACTGCCAGGTACACCTCTGACACTCCATGTACACCTTCGACACACCCAGGTACACCTCTCACACTCCCAGGTACTCCACTGACACTCCTGGTACACCCCAAGCACTCCCGGTACACCTCTGACACTCCCAGGTACCTCCTGACACTCCCAGGTACACCTCTAACACTCCCAGGTACACCTCCGATACCCCCAGGTACACCTCTGACACTCCCAGGTCAACTATGACTCCCAGGTACACCCCTGACCTCCCAGGTACACCTCTGACACTCCAGGTACACCTCAGACACTCCCAGGTATACCTCTCTGACACTCCCAGGTACACCTCTGATACTCCCAGGTATACCCCTGACACTCCCAGGTACACCTTGACACTCCCAGGTACACCGCCGACACTGCCAGGTACCTCTGACACTCCATGTACACCTCAGACACTCCCAGGTACACCTCAGACACTCCCAGGTACCTCCAGACACTCCAGGTACATCCACTGACACTCCCAGGTACACCCCTGAGCCTCCCAGGTACCGCCCCGACCTCCCAGGTACACCTCAGACACTCCCAGGTACACCTCTGACACTTCCAGCTACACCTCTGACACTTCCAGGTACACCTCTGACACTCCCAGGTACACCTCTGACACTCCCAGGTACACCTCAGACACTCCAGATTACCCTGACACTCCCAGGTACACCTCCGATACCCCATGTACACCTCTGACCTCCCAGGTACACCTCCGACACTCCCAGGTACAACAATGACCTCCCAGGTACACCTCTGACACTCCCAGGTACACCGTTGACACTCCAGGTACACCCTCACACTCCCAGGTACACCTCCAGACACTCCACAGTTACACCTCCGACACTCCCAGTTACCTCCACACTCCCAGGTACACCTCAGACACTCCCAGGTACACCTCTGGCACTCCCAGGTACCTCTGACCTCCCAGGTACACCTCTGACACTCCCAGGTACACCTCCGACACTCCCAGGTACACCTCAGACACTGCCAGGTACACCTCTGACACTCCATGTACCTCAGACACTCCCAGGTACCTCCAGACACTCCCAGGTACACCTCTGACACTCCCAGGTACACCTCTGACACTCCCAGGTACACTGTTGACACTCCCAGGTTGCACTCACACTCCCAGGTACACCTCCAGACACTCCCAGTTACACCTCCATGATTACACCTCTGACACTCCCAGGTACACCTCAGACACTCCCAGGTACATCTGACACTCCCAGGTACACCTCTGATGCTCCCTGGGTATACCCCTGACCACTCAGGTACACCTCTGACCTCCCAGGTACACCGCTGACACTGCCAGGTACACCTCTGACACTCCATGCACCTCAGACACTCAGTACCTCCAGACACTCCAGGTATACCTCTGACACTCCCAGGTACACCTCCTGACACTCCCAGGTACACTGTTGACACTGCCAGGTACACCTCCACCTCCCAGGTACACCTCAGACACTCCTGGTTACACCTCCGACACTCCCAGTTACCTCCGACACTCCCAGGTACATCTCAGACACCCCAGGTACACCGTTGACACTGCCAGGTACACCTCTGACACTCCATGTACACCTTCGACACACCCAGGTACACCTCTCACACTCCAGTGCTCCACTGACCTCCCTGGTACACCCCTGACAGTCACCTCTGACTCCAGGTACACCTCTTGCTCCCAGGTTAGCCTCCGATACCCCCAGGTACACCTCTGACACTCCCAGGTACAACAATGAGCCTCCCAGGTACCCCTGACCCTCCCAGGTACACCTCTGACACTCCCAGTGCACCTCAGACACTCCCAGGTACACCTCTGACCCTCCCAGGTACACCTCTGACCTCCTAGGTATACCCTGACCCTCCCAGGTACACCTGACACTCCCAGGTACACCTCTGACGCTGCCAGGTACACCTCTGACCTCCATGTACCTCAGACACTCCCAGGTACACCTCAGACACTCCCAGGTACACCTCAGACACTCCCAGGTACATCACTGACCTCCCAGGTACCCTGACACTCCAGGTACACCATGACCTCCCAGGTACACCTCAGACACTCCCAGGTACACCTCTGACACTTCCAGGTACACCTCTGACACTTCCAGGTACACCTCTGACACTCCCAGGTACACCTCTGACACTCCCAGGTACCTCAGACACTCACAGTTACACCTCAGACACTCCCAGTTTCGCCTCCGACACTCCCAGGTACACCTCCGATACCCCCATGTACACCTCTGACACTCCCAGGTACACCTCTGACACTCCCAGGTACAACAATGACACTCCCAGGTACACCTCCTGACCTCCCAGGTACACCGTTGACACTCCAGGTACACCTCTCACACACAGGTACACCTCAGACACTCCCAGTTACACCTCCGACACTCCCAGTTACACCTCGACACTCCCAGGTACACCTCAGACACTCCCAGGTACACCTCTGGCACTCCCAGGTACCTCTGACCTCCCAGGAACACCTCTGACCTCCCAGCTACACCTCCGACACTCCCAGGTACATCTCAGACCTCCCAGGTAAGTTGACACTGCCAGGTACACCTCTGAGACTCAATGTACACCTTCGACACACCAGGTACCTCTCACACTCCCAGGTAGCTCCACTGACCTCCCTGGTACACCCCTGACACTGCCAGGTACACCTCTGACACTCAGGTAGACCTCTGACACTCCCAGGTACACCTCTAACACTCCCAGGTACACCTCCGATACCCCCAGGTACACCTCTGACACTCCAGGTACAACAATGGCACTCCCAGGTACACCCCTGACACTCCCAGGTACACCTCGGACCTCCCAGGTACACCTCTGACACTGCCAGGTACACCTCTGACGCTGGCAGGTACACCTCCTGACACTCCCAGGTAACTGCCAGACACTCACAGTTACACCTCCGACACTCCCAGTTTCACCTCCGACACTCCCAGGTGCACCTCCGATACCCCAGGTACACCTCTGACCTCCCAGACGCAACAATGACGCTCCCAGGTACACCTCAGACACTCCCAGGTACCTCCAGACCTCCCAGGTATACCCCTCACACTCCCAGGTACACCTCTGACACTCCCAGGTACACCGTTGACACTGCCAGGTACCTCTCACACTCCCAGGTACATCTCAGACCTCCCAGGTACACCGTTGACACTGCCAGGTACACCTCTGACCTCCATGTGACACCTTCGACACACAGGTACACTCAGACCTCCCAGGTACACCTCTGACACTGCAAGGCACACCTCTGACACTGGCAGGTGCACCTCTAACATCAGGTTACCTCAGACACTCCCAGTTACACCTCCGACACTCCAGTTCCTCCGACACTCCAGGTACCTCTGAGACCCCAGGTACACCTCTGACACTCCCAGGTACAACAATGACACTCCCAGGTACACCTCAGACACTCCCAGGTACCTCAGACACTCCCAGGTATGCCTCAGGCACTCAGTGGCCTCTGACCTCCCAGGTACCTGTTGATGAAGCCTCTCCACCTCCCAGGTACCACCTCAGACACTCACAGTTACACCTCCGACCTCCAGTTACACCTCGACTCCCCAGGTACACCTCAGACCTCCCAGGTACACCTCGGCCTCCCAGGTGCACCTCCCGGCCACTCCCAGGTACCCTCCTCACCAGGCCTCCAGCCTCCGACATCCCAGGTACATCTCAGACACTCCCAGGTACACCGTTGACGCTTCCCAGGTACACCTCGGCCTCCATGTACCTTCGACACACCCTGGGTACACCTCACCTCCAAGGTGCTCCACTGACACTCCTGGTACACCCTGACACTCCCAGGTACCTCTGACCCCAGGTGCACCTCTGGCCTCCCAGGTGCACCTCCTAGCACTCTCAGGTACACCTCCGATGCACCAGGTACATCTCTGACCTCCCAGGTACAACAATGACACTCCCAGGTTACCCTGACCTCCAGGTACCTCTGACACTCCCAGGTGCACCTCAGACCTCCCAGGTGCCTCTGACCTCCCAGGTACACCTCTGATGCCAGGTATGCCATGACACTCCCAGGTACACCCCTGAGCCTCCCAGGTACACCGCTGACCTCCCAGGTACACCGCTCAGGCCTGCCAGGTACACCTCTGACACTCCATGTACACCTCAGACACTCCCAGGTACACCTCAGACATCATGTACCACCTCAGACACTCCCAGGTACATCACTGACCTCCCAGGTACACCCTGACACTCCCAGGTACACCGCTGACACTCCCAGGTACACCTCAGACACTCCCAGGTACACCTCTGACACTTCAGGTACCTCTGACACTTCAGGTACCTCTGACACTCCCAGGTACACCCCTCTGAGCCTCCAGGTACACCCAGACACTCCCAGGTACACCTCAGACACTCACAGTTACACCTCACACTCCAATTACACCTCCGACACTCCCAGGTTACACCTCCGACACTCCCAGTTACACCCTGACACTTCCAGGTACACCCCTGACACTCCCAGTGCCTGGCACTCCCATGTACACCTCCAGACACTCCCAGGTACACCTCTGACACTCCCAGGTACACCTCTGACTGCCAGGTACCTCTGACACTGGCTGTTACACCTCTGACACTCCCAGGTACACCTCAGACACTCACAGTTACACCTCCGGCCTCCCAGTTTCGCCTCCGACACTCCCAGTACACCTCCGATACCCCAGGTACACCTCTGACACTCCCAGGTACACCTCTGGCCTCCCAGGTACAATCTGGCCTCCCAGGTACACCTCTGACACTCCAAGTGCATCGTTGACACTGCCAGGTACACCTCCTCCACCTCCAGGTACTCTGATGCTCCCAGGTACACCTCCTGACACTGGCAGGTACACCTCTGACACTTCCAGGTGCCCCTCCTGACACTCCCAGGTACACCTCTGACACTCCCAGGTTACCTCCGATACTACAAGGTGCACCTCTGACACTCAGGTACACCAGTGACACTCCCAGGTACACCCTGACACTCCCAGGTCACCTCGACACTCTGGTACACCTCAGACACTCCCAGGTAC
Organism: Homarus americanus; assembly: GCF_018991925.1. NCBI lineage: Eukaryota > Metazoa > Arthropoda > Malacostraca > Decapoda > Nephropidae > Homarus > Homarus americanus. The sequence continues at coordinate 9,176 of NW_024716324.1, read as the reverse complement.
ACCTCTGACACTCAGGTACACCTCAGACACTCCCAGGTACACCTCAGACATTCCCAGGTACCTCCTGACACTCCATGTACCTCAGACACTCCCAGGTACACCTCAGACACTCCCAGGTACACCACTGACCTCCCAGGTTCACCCCTGACACTCCCAGGTTCCTGACACTCCCAGGTACACCTCTGACACTCCCAGGTACACCTCTGACCTCCCCAGTGTACACTCGACACTCCCAGGTGCCTCTGGCCTCCCAGGTACACCACTGACACTCCCAGGTACACCCCTGACACTCCCAGACACCCTGACACTCCCAGAACACCTCCGACATCCCAGGTACACCTCAGACACTCCCAGGTACACCGCGCAGGTGCACCTCTGACACCAGGTACACCTCTGACATCCCAGGTGCCTCCGTGCTCCCAGGTGCCTCTAACACTCCCAGGTACACCTCTGACACTCTCAGGCCTCTTTGACCCCTCCTGGTACACACCTGACACCCTCCAGGTACACCTCATACACTCCCAGGTACACCTCAGACACTCATAGGTTACACCTCTGACCTCCCAGGTACACCTCTGACACTCCCAGGTACTCCTCTGGTAATCCCAGGTACACCACTGACACTCCTGGTGCACCTCTGGCACTCCCAGGTGCCTCTGACACTCCCAGGTGCACCTCGACACTCCAGGTACATCTCAGACACTCACAGGTTACACCTCCGACACTCCCAGTTCCTCCGACACTCCCAGGTACACCATGGCCTCCCAGGTACACCTCTGGCCTCCCAGGTACACCTCAGACACTCCCAGGTACACCTCTGAGCCTCCCAGGTACACCTCTGATGCTCCTAGGTATACCTGACCCTCCCAGGTACCGCTGACACTCAGGTACACCTCTGACACTCCCAGGTACACCTCCTGACCTCAGCCAACACCTCAGACACTCCCAGGTACACCTCAGACACTCCCAGGTACACTCAGACCTCCCAGGTCATAACTGACACTCCCAGGTAACCCTGACACCAGGCTCTGCCCACGGTACACCTCAGATACTCCCAGGTACACCTCTGACACTCCCAGGTACACCTCTGACCTTCCAGGTACACCTCTGACACTCCCAGGTGCACCTCCGACACTCCCAGGTCACACCAGACACTCCCGATTACACCTCAGACACTCCCAGTTCGCCTCCGACACTCCCAGGTACACCTCCGATACCCCATGTACCTCTGACACTCCCAGGTACACCTCTGACACTCCCAGGTACCCAACAATGGCCTCCCAGGTACACCTCTGACCTCCCAGGTACACCGTTGACACTGCCAGGTACACCTCACCTCCCAGGTACCTCAACACTCCCAGTTACACCTCCGACACTCCAGTTACACCTCCGACACTCCCAGGTACACCTCAGACACTCCCAGGTACACCTCTGGCACTCCCAGGTACACCTCTGAGCCTCCCAGGAACACCTCTGACACTCCCAGCTACACCTCCGACACTCCCAGGTACATCTCAGACACTCCCAGGTACACCGTTGACACTGCCAGGTACACCTCTGAGACTCCATGTACACCTTCGACACACCAAGGTACACCTCTCACACTCCCAGGTACTCCACTGACACTCCCTGGTACACCCCTGACACTCCCAGGTACACCTCTGACACTCCCAGGTACACCTCTGACACTCCCAGGTACACCTCTAACACTCCCAGGTACACCTCCGATACCCCCAGGTACACCTCTGACACTCCAGGTACAACAATGACACTCCCAGGTACACCCCTGACCTCCCAGGTACCTCAGACACTCCCAGGTACCTCTGACACTCCCAGGTACACCTCAGGCACTCCCAGGTACACCTCTGACACTCCCAGGTACACCTCAGACACTCACAGTTACACCTCCGACACTCCCAGGTTCACCTCCGACACTCCCAGGTACCTCCGATACCCCCAGGTACACCTCCTGACACTCCCAGGTACATTGCCTCCCAGGTAACATGACACTCAGGTACACCTCTGACCTCCCAGGTGCACACCGTTGACACTCCCAGGTATACCCCTCACACTCCCAGGTACACCTCTGACACTCCCAGGTACACCGTTGACACTGCCAGGTACACCTCTCACCTCCCAGGTACATCTCAGACACTCCCAGGTACACCGCTGACACTGCCAGGTACACCTCTGACACTCCATGTACACCTTCAACTCCCAGGTACACCTCAGACTCCCAGGTGCACCTCTGACACTGCAAGGCACACCTCTGACACTGGCAGGTGCACCTCTAACACTCCCAGGTACCTCAGACACTCCCAGTTACACCTCCGACACTCCCAGTTTCACCTCCGACACTCCCAGGTACACCTCTGAGACCCCAGGTGCCTCTGACCTCCCAGACAACAATGACACTCCAGGTACACCTCAGACACTCCCAGGTACCTCAGACACTCCCAGGAATACCTCTGACACTCCCAGGTACACCTCTGACACTCCCAGGTCACACCGTTGACACTGCCAGGTACGCCTCTCACACTCCCAGGTACACCTCAGACACTCACAGTTACACCTCCGACACTCCCAGTTACACCTCCGACACTCCCAGGTACACCCCTGACACTCCCAGGTACACCTCTGACACTCCCAGGTACACCTCAGGCCTCCCAGGTACACCTCTGACACTCCCAGGTACACCTCTGATACTCAGGTATACCCCAGGCCTCCCAGGTACACCTCTGGCCTCCCAGGTACACCTCTGCACTGCCAGGTACCTCTGACACTCCATGTACACCTCAGACTCTCCCAGGTACACCTCAGACACTCCCCAGTGCACACCTCAGACACTCCCAGGTACATCACACACCTCCCAGGTACACCCCTGACACTCCCAGGTACCGCTGACACTCCCAGATGCACCTCAGACACTCCCAGGTGCACCTCTGACCTTCCAGGTACACCTCCTGACACTTCCAGGTACACCTCTGACACTCCCAGGTACCTCTGACACTCCCAGGTACACCTCCAGACACTCACAGTTACACCTCAGACACTCCCAGTTACCTCCGACACTCCAGTTACACCTCAACACTCCCAGTGTACACCCTGACACTCCCAGGTACACCCCTGACATTCCAGGTACACCCCTGACACTCCATGTACACCTCCGACACCCAGGTACACCTCTGACACTCCCAGGTACACCTCACACTCCCAGTTACACCTCTGACACTCCCAGGTACACCTCTGGCCTCCCAGGTACACCTCTGACCCTCCCAGGTACACCTCTGACACTCCCAGGTACACCTCACACACTCCCAGGTACACCTCCGACACTCCCAGGTACCCTCGACACTCCCAGGTACACCTCTGACACTCCCAGTCCTCTGACACTCCCAGGGTACACCTCAGACACTCCCAGGTACACCTCCTGACACTCCCAGGTACACCTCTGAGCACTCCCAGGTACCTCAGACACTCCCAGATACACCTCTGTGCTCCCAGGTGCACCTCTGACACTCGCAGGTACACCTCTGGCACTCCCAGGTACACCTCCCTAACCTCCCAGGTGCACCTCCGATACTCCAGGTACACCTCCTGACACTCCCAGGTACACACTCAGACACTCCCAGGTACACCTCCCGGCCTCCCAGGTACACCTCTGGCCTCCCAGGTACACATGTGACCTCCCAGGTACACCTCTGACACTCCCAGGACACCTCTGACCTCCCAGGTACCTCTGACACTCCCAGGTACACCTCTGACACTCCCAGGTACACCAGCACTCCCAGGTACACCTCTGATGCTCCCAGGTATACCCTGACACTCCCAGGTTACACCGCTGACACTCCCAGGTGCACCTCTGACACTCCCAGGTACACTCTGACACTCCAACTGAGGCTCCCAGGTACTCCTCCCCAGCACTCCCAGGTACACCTCTGACACTCCCATGTACACCTCTGACACTCCCCATTGCACCGCTGACACTCCCAAGTTCTCCTCTGACACTCCCTGGTACACTTGGCCTCCCAGTGCACCACTGACACTCCCAGGTACACCTCTGGCACTCCCAGGTACACCTCTGTGACACTGCCAGGTACACCTCTGACACTGCCAGGTACACCTCCTGACACTCCCAGGTACACCTCCGATACTCCCAGGGGCCATCTCTGACACTCCCAGGTACACCTCCTGACACTCAGGTATTCTTCTAACACTCCCTGGTACACACCTGGCCTCCCCAGGTACACCTCCTTACACTCTCATGCACACCTCCTGCACTCCCAGGTGCACCTCTGGCCACTACAGGTACCTCTGACCTCCCCGTGCTCTCTGGCCTCCCAGGTACACCCACCTAGCAATCCCAGGTACACCTCTGGCACTCCCAGGTACACCTCTGGCTTGCTCACTGGAGTACACCTCTGACACTCCCAGGTACACCTCTGACCTCCCAGTTACAGCTCCGGCCTCCCAGTTACACCTCCATTTACTCCAGTTACACCCCCGACTTCTTCCCAGGTACACCCCAACCTCCCAGGTACACCCCTGGCCTCCCAGGTGCACAGCCACTCCCAGTTACCTTGACACTCCAGGTACACCCCTGACACTCAGGTACACCCCTGACCTCCGAGAACACCTCCGACACTGCCAGGTACACCGCTGACACTGCCACCAGGTACACCTCTGGGCTTACTGCAGGGTGTCTGACACTCCCAGGTACACCTCTGGCCTCCCAGGAGTACACCTCTGGGCACTCCCAGGTACACCTCCGATACTCCCAGGTACCTCTGACATTCCCAGGTACAACAGCCAACCTCCCGTTTCCGCCCTGGCCTCCCAGGTACCCCTGACCTCCCAGGTACCTCGAACACTCCAGGTACACCTCTGGCCTCCCAGGTACACCTCTGATTCTCTAAGGTACACACCAGCCCGGCACTCCCAGATACACCTCTGGCCTCCCAGGCTCACCTGACACTACCAGGTACACCTCCCCAGCCTCCCAGGTACTCCTCTGACGCTCCCAGGTGCTCGTCTGACACTCCAGGTACACCTCTGACACTGCCAGGTACCACCTCCCCTGATGCTCCCAGGTACACCATGACACTCCCATAGCCTGGCTGACACTGCCAGGCACACCTCCTGACACTCCAGGTGCACCTCCGATACTCCCAGGTACACCTCTGACCTCCCAGGTACACCTCCTGACACTCCCAGGTACACCTCTGATCTCCAGGTACACCTCTGACACTGGCCAGGTACGCCTCTGACACTGGCAGGTACCTCCTGACACTCCCAGGCACACCTCCCAACACTCTCAGGTACCTCCGATACTACAGGTACCCACCTCTGACCTCCCAGGTACACCGGTGACCTCCCAGGCCCACTGACACTCCCAGGTACACCTCTGACACTCTGGTACACCTCAGGCCTCCCAGGTACACCTCTGGCCTCCCAGGTACACCTCAGACACTCAGGTACCTCGAACGTTCCCAGGTACCTCTGACACTCCATGTGCACCTCAGACACTCCCAGGTACACCTCAGACACTCCCAGGTACACCACCCAACCTCCCAGGTTCACCCCCCAACCTCCCAGGTACCACTGACCTCCCAGGTACACCTCTGACACACACAGGTGCCCCCTGACACTCCAGGTGCACCTCTGACACTCCCAATGTGCACCTCCTGACCATCCCAGGTACACCTCTGACACTCCCAGGTGCCTCTGACCTCCCAGGTACACCCCCAGCCTCCCAGGTTTCCCAGCCTCCCAGGTACACCCTGACACTCCCAGGAACACCTCCGGCTTGCTCCCAGGTACACCAGACACTCCCAGGTACACCGCCCAGCACTGCCAGGTACACCTCTGACACTGCCAGGTACACCTCCCAGCACTCCCAGGTACCTCGATACTACCAGGTTTCCTCCTAACACTCCCAGGTACACCTCCCCGGCCTCCAGGTACTCTTCTGGCCTCCCTGGTACACACCTGACACTCCCAGGTACCTCACTTACTCCCAGGTACCTCACTTACACTCCCAGGTACACCTCAGACACTCACCAAGTGCACCTCTGGCCTCCCAGGTACACCTCTGGCCTCCCAGGTACTCCTCCTGATAATCCCAGGTACACCACTGACCTCCCTGGTACACCTCTGGCACTCCCAGGTACACCTCCTGACACTCCCAGGTGCACCTCCTGACACTCCCAGGAACATCTCCAGACACTCACAGTTACACCTCCGACACTCCAGTTACACCTCCGGCCTCCCAGTTACACCCCTGACACTCCCAGCTACACCTCTGGCCTCCCAGCTACACCTCCCAGCTTGCTCCCAGTGCCTCCCCAATGCCTCCCAGGTACACCTCCCAGGCACTCCCAGTTACAACTCCGTGCTCCCCGTGCACCTCCAGACACTCCCTGGTACACACCAGGCACTCCAGGTACACCTCTGGCTGCCAGGTACACCTCTGACTGGCAGGTACACCTCTGACCTCCCAGGTACACCTCAGACACTCACAGTTACACCTCCGGCCTCCCAGTTTCGCCTCCGACCTCCCAGGTACACCTCCCGATACCCCCCAGGTACCTCTGGCCTCCCAGGTACACCTCTGACTGCTCCAGGCCTGGCTCAGTATTGACACTCCCAGGTACACCTCCTGACACTCCAGGTACATCGTTGACACTGCCAGTGCACCTCTCACACTCCCAGGTACCTCCTGACTCCCGGTTACACCCCTGACATCAGCTACCTCTGTTGCTCAGGCCGCCTCAGGCACTCCCAGGTACACCTCTGGCACTCCCAGGTACCTCTGATACTCCCAGGGCACCTCTGGCCTCCCAGCCACCTCCGACACTCCCAGGTACATCTCAGGCCTCCCAGGTACCGTTGACACTGCCAGGTACCTCTGAGACTCCATGTGCCTAAACACACCAGGTACACCTCTCCCACACTCCCAGGCCTCCTGGCACTCTGGTACACCCTGACCTCCTGGTACCTCTGACACTCCCAGGTACACCTCTGACACTCCCAGGTACCTCTAACTTGCTCCCAGGTACCTCCATTTCCCCAGGTACACCTCTGACACTCCCAGGTACAACAACCCAACCTCCCAGGTACTCTGACCTCCAAGGTACACCTCCAGACCTCCCAGGAACACCTCAGACACTCCCAGGTACCTCGGACACTCCAGGTGCCTCACTGACACTCCCAGGTACACTGACCCCACTCCCAGGTACACCGCCCGGCACTGCCAGGTACACCTCCTGACACTCCATATGCACCTCGAACACTCCCAGGAACACCTCGAACACTCCCAGGTACACCTCGAACACTACAGGTACATCACTGACACTCCAGGTACACCCTGACACTCCAGGTACACCGCCCAACTCCCAAATGCACCTCAGACACTCCGAGGTACACACCTCCTGACACTTCCAGGTACACCTCTGACACTTCCAGGTACACCTCTGACTTGCTCCAGGTACACCTCCCCAGCCTCCCCAGGTACACCTCAGACACTCCACAGTTACACCTCAGACACTCTCAGCTACACACTCCTGACACTCCCAGCTACCTCCTGACACTCCAGGTACACCTCTGATGCTCCCAGGTACACACCTCTGACACTCCCAGGTACACCTCCGATGCTCCAGGTACACCTCAGACACTCCCAGGTACACGTCAGACACTCCCGGGCCCATCTCTGACACTGCCAGGTGCACCTCTGACCTTGCTGGCAGGTGCACCTCTGTTTGCTCCAGGTACACCTCAGACACTCACAGTTACACCTCCGACACTCCCAGTTCACCTCCGACACTCCCAGGTACACACTCCCGTGCCCCAGGTACACCTCTGACACTCCCAGGTACAACAATGACACTCCCAGGTACACCTCCAGCACTCCCAGGTACCTCCAGACACTCCCAGGTATGCCTCTGGCTTGCTCCCAGGTACCTCTGACACTCCCAGGTACACTGGGTGACACTGCCAGGTACACCTCTCCCACTCCAGGTACCTCAGACACTCCTGAGGATTACACCTCCGACACTCCAGTTACAACTCCGACACTCCCAGAGTGCATCTCAGACTCCCAGGTACCGTTGACACTGCAAAGGTACACCTCCTGACACTCCATGTACTTCGACAGCACACCCAGGTGCACCTCCTCACCTCCAGGTGCTCACTGGCCCTCCTGGTACACCCGACCTCCCAGGTGCCTCCTGACCTCCCTAGGTACACCTCCTGACACTCCCAGTGCCTCTAACACTCCCAGGTAAACCTCCATGCCCCAGGTACCTCTGACACTCCAGGCTAACAACCAGCCTCCCAGGTACCTCCCAGGTACACCTCTGACACTCCCAGTACCCCTCAAACCTCCCAGGTACCTCCCAACCTCCAAGGCCTCCTCCCATGTACCTCGACACTCGCAGGTACTCTCTGGCTTACTCCCATTGCACCCCCAACCTCCCAGGTACACCCCTGACACTCCCAGGGCTACCTCCGGCCTCCCAGGTACACCTCAAGACACTCCCAGTACATGACACTCACCAGGTACACCTCTGACTTTTCTGGTACACCTCCTGGCCTCCAGGTACACCTCCCAGCCTACAGGTGCACCTCTGCCTCCCACCTCTGACACTCCCAGGTACTCTTCTGACCTCCCTGGAACACTGTGCTCCAGGTGCCTCCTGCCTCCCACCTCAGGCACTCACCAAGTACACCTCTGGCTTGCTCCCAGGTACCTCTGACACTCCCAGGTACTCCTCTGATAATCCCAGGTTTTCTGACACTCCTGGTACACCTCTGGCACTCCCAGTACCTCTGACACTCCCAGGTACCTCTAACCTCTGGGTTTGTCTCAGACACTCACAGTTACACCTCCCGACTTCTCCAGTACCTCCGACACTCCCAGTTACACCCCTGACATCCCAGCTACACCTCTGGCCTCCCAGCTACACCTCTGGCCTCCCAGGTACACCTCTGGTACTCCCAGGTACTCCCAGCACTCCCAGGTACAACTCCCGACCACTCCCAGGTACACCTCAGACACTCCTGGTACACCTCAGACACTCCCAGGTACACCTCTGACACTGCCAGGTACACCTCTGACACTGGCAGGTACACCTCCTGACACTCCCGGTACACCTCAGACACTCCACAGTTACACCTCC
>NW_024716323.1:0-23369 GCF_018991925.1 Homarus americanus | reverse complement strand
GAAGTATGCTGGATTTCAATTTTGTATTGCTCATAGGTATGTTTGTGATTGTTTTTGGGGTGTGTGTGTGTGTGTGGTTGGGTAGTGTGTGTGACGTGTGTTGGGGTGTGTTTGCGTGGAGTGTGTGTGGTGTGTTGGGGTGTGTGTGTGTGTGTGTGTGGCGTGGGGTATGTGTAGGTGTGTGTTGGGGTGTGTGTGTGTGTGTGCGTGGGTAATGTGTAGGTGTGTTGGGGGTGTGTGTGTGCCGTGGGTGTGTGTGGGCGTGTTGGGGTGTGTGTGGGTGTGTGGGTGTGTTGGGGTGTGTGTGTGTGTGTGTGTCGTGGGTAATGTGTAAAGTGTGTTTGGGTGTTTGTGTGCCGTGGGTAATGTGCAAGGTGTGTTGGGGTGTGTGGCGTGGGCAGTGTGGGTGTGTTGGGGTGTGTGTGTGTGCCGTGGGTGTGTGTAGGTGTGTTGGGTGTGTGTTGTGCCGTGGGGAATGTGTAGGGTGTGTTGGGGTGTGTGTGTGTGTGTGTGTGTGCCGTGGGTGGTGTGTGGTGTGTTGGGGTGTGTGTGTGACGTGGGAAGTGTGTGGGTGTGTTGGGTGTGTGTGTGTGCCGTGGGGATGTGTTGGGTGTGTTGGGGTGTGTGTTGTGTGCCGTGGGTGTGTGGAGGTGTGTTTGTTGTGTGGCGTGGGTGTGTGTGGGTGTGTTGGGGTGTGTGTGCCGTGGGTAATGTGTTAAGGTGTGTTGGGGTGGCTGTGGGTGTGTGTGAGCTGTGTGGTGTGTGTGTGTGTGCCGTGGGTAACGTGTAGGTGTGTTGGGGTGTGTGTGGCGTGGGTTTGTGTGGGTGTGTTGGGGTGTGTGTGTGTGTGGTGTGTGGGGTGTGTTGGGGTCTGTGTGTGGCGTGGGTGTGTGTGGGTGTGTTGGGGTGTGTGTTCCGTGGGTAATGTGGGGTGTGTTGGGGTGTGTGTGTGTGTGTGGTGGGTGTGTGTGGGTGTGTTGTGGTGTGTGTGTGTGTGGCGTGTGAGGTGTGTTGCGTGGGTGTGTGGTGTGTGTTGGGGTTGTGTGTGGCGTGGGTAATGTGTAGGGTGTGTTGGGGTGTGTGTGTCGAGGTAATGTGTAAGGTGTGTTGGGGTGTGTTCCGTGGTTGTATGTATGTAAGTGTGTGTGGCGTGGGTAATGTGTGTGTGTGTGTTGGGGTGTGTTGCGTGGGTAATGTGTGAGGTATGTTGGTGTGTGTGTGGCGTGGGTAATGTGTGGGTGTGTTGGGGTGTGTGTTCCGTGGTTGATGTGTAAGGTGTGTGTGTGTGGGAAATGTGTAAGGTGTTTTGGGGTGTGTGTGACGTGGGTAATGTGGGGTTTGTTGGGGTGTGTGTGAGGTGTGTTTGGGTGTGTGTGGCGTGGGTAATGTGTAAGGTGTGTTATTTGGGGGTGTGTGTGTGGCGTGGGTAATGTGTGAGGTGTGTTGGGGTGTGTGGCGTGGGTAATGTGTAGGTGTGTTGGGGTGTGTGGGGCATGGGTAATGTGGGTTTGTTGGGGTGTGTGTGGCGTGGGTAATGTTTATGGTGTTTTGGTGTGTGTGTGTGTGTGTGGCGTGGGTAATGTGTGAGGTGTGTTGGGGTGTGTGGCGTGGGTAATGTGTAGGTGTGTTGGGGTGTGTGTGTGTGTGTGTGGCGTGGGTGTGTGTGGGTGTGTTGGGGTGTGTGTGTGTGGCGTGGGTAATGTGTAGGTGTGTTGGGGTGTGGTGTGTGCCGTGGGTATGTGTAGGCGTGTTGGGGTGTGTGGCGTGGGTTATGTGTAAGGTGTGTTGGGTGTGTGTGTGTGTGTGTGTGGGTAATGTGTAAGTGTGTTGGGGTGTTTGTGTGCCGTGGGTATGTGTGGGTGTGTTGGGGTGTGTGGCGTGGGTAACAGTGGGTGTGTTGGGGTGTGCGTCTGTGTGCCGTGGGTAATGTGTGGGTGTGTTGGGTGTGTGTGTGTGCGTGGGGAATGTGTAGGTGTGTTGGGGGTGTGTGTGTGTGCCGTGGGTAATGTGGGTGTGTTGGGGTGTGTGTATGTGTGCCGTGGGTAATGTGGAAGGTGTGTTTGGGTGTGTGGCGTGGGTAATGTGTAGGTGTGTTGGGGTGTGTTGTGCCGTGGGTAATGTGTAAGGTATGTTGGGGTGTGTGGCGTGGGTAATGTGTGAGCTGTGTTGGTGTGTGTGTGTGTGCTTGGGTAACGTGTAAGGTTTGTTGGGGTGTGTGTGGCGTGGTTATTGTGTAGGTGTGTTGGGGTGTGTGTGTGGCGTGGTTAATGTGTGTGGGGTGTGTTGGGGTCTGTGTGTGGCGTGGGTAATGTGTAGGTGTGTTGGGGTGTGTGTTTTGTGGGTAATGTGTGATGTGTGTTGGGGTGTGTGTGTGTGTGTGGTGGGTAATGTGTAGGTGTGTTGGGGTGTGTGTGGCGTGGGTGTATGTAGGTGTGTTGGGTGTGTGTGGCGTGGTAATGTGTGAGGTGTGTTGGGGTGTGTGTGTGTTGTTGTGGTGGGTAATGTGTAGGTGTGTTCGGGTGTGTGTGTGGCGTGTGGGGTGTGTTGCGTGGGTAATGTGAGGGTGTGTTGGGGTGTGTGTGGCGTGGGTAATGTGTAGGTGTGTTGCGGTGTGTGTGGCGTGGGTAATGTGTGGGGTGTGTTGGGGGTGTGTGTGGCGTGGGTAATGTGTAGGTTTGTTGGGGTGTGTGTGAGGGTGTGTTTGGGTGTGTGTGGCGTGGGTGTGTGTAGGTGTGTTGGGGTGTGTGTGTGGCGTGGGTGTGTGAGGTGTGTTGGGGTGTGTGGTGTGTGGGTAATGTGTGTAGGTGTGTTGGGGGTGTGTGTGTGGCGTGGGTAATGTGTAGGTGTGTTGGGGTTGTGGGGCGTGGGTATGTGTGGGTGTGTTGGGGTGTGTGTGGCGTGGGTAATGTTTATGGTGTTTTGGGTGTGTGCGTGTGGCGTGGGTAATGTGTGACGTGTGTTGGGGTGTGTGGCGTGGGAATGTGTGGGTGTGTTGGGGTGTGTGTGTGCCGTGGGAATGTGGGGCGTGTTGGGGTGTGTGGCGTGGGTATGTATGTAGGTGTGTTGGGGGTGTGTGTGTGTGTGTCGTGGTATGTGTAAGTGTGTTGGGGTGTTTGTGTGCCGTGGGTATGTGTGAGGTGTGTTGGGGTGTGTGGCGTGGAGTATGTGTGGTGTGTGGGGGTGTGTGTGTGTGTGTGTGGCGTGGGTAATGGTGGGGTGTGTTGGTGTGTGTGTGTGGCGTGGGTGTTGTGGGTGTGTTGGGGTGTGTGTTGTGCCGTGGGTATGTGGAAGGTGTGTGTTTGGGTGTGTGGCGTGGGTAATGTGTAGGTGTGTTGGGGTGTGTGTGCCGTGGGTGTGTGTAAGGGTATGTTGGGGTGTGTGGCGTGGTAAGTGTAGGTGTGTTGGGGTGTGTGTGTGTGGTGCGTGGGTATGTGTAGGTGTGTTGGGTGTGTGTGTGTGCCGTGGGAATGTGTAGGTGTGTTGGGGTGTGTGTGTGTGTGTGTGTGCGTGGGTATGTGTGGTGTGTTGGGGTGTGTGTGCCGTGGGTGTGTGGGTGTGTTGGGTGTGTGTGTGTGTGCCGTGGGTAATGTGTTGAGGTGTGTTGGGGTGTGTGTGTGTGCCGTGGGTAATGTGGAGGTGTGTTTGGGTGTGTGGCGTGGGTAATGTAAGGTGTGTTGGGGTGTGTGTGCCGTGGGTAATGTGTAAGGTGTGTTGGGGTGTGTGTGGCGTGTGGGTAATGTGTGAGCTGTGTTGGTGTGTGTGTGTGTGTGTGTGCCGTGGGTAACGTGTAAGGTGTGTTGGGGTGTGTGTGGCGTGGGTGTGTAGGTGTGTGGGTGTGTCTGTGGCGTGGTAATGTGTGGTGTGTTGGGGTCTGTGTGTGGCGTGGGTAATGTGTAGGTGTGTTGGGTGTGTGTGTTCCGTGGGTAATGTGTGAGGTGTGTTGGGGTGTGTGTGTGGTGGGTAATGTGTAGGTGTGTTGGGGTGTGTGTGTGGGCGTGTGAGGGTGTGTTGCGTGGGGTAATGTGGGTGTGTTGGGGTGTGTGTGGCGTGGGTAATGTGTTAGGTGTGTTGGGGTGTGTGTGGCATGGGTATGTGTGAGGTGTGTTGGGGTGTGTGTGCCGTGGGTAATGTGTGAGGGTGTGTTGGGGTGTGTGTGTGTGGCGTGGGTATGTGTGAGGTGTGTTGGGGTGTGTGTGTGGGGTAATGTGTAGGTGTGTTGGGGTGTGTGTTGCGTGGTTAATGTGTAAGGTGTGTGTGGCGTGGGTTATGTGTAAGGTGTGTTGGGGTGTGTTGCGTGTGGGTATGTGTGAGGTGTGTTGGGGTGTGTGTGGCGTGGGTAATGTGTAGGTGTGTTGGGGTGTGTATTCCGTGGTTAATGTGTAAGGTGTGTGTGGCGTGGGTAATGTGTAAGGTGTGTTGGGGTGGTGTGTGGCGTGGGTAATGTGTAAGGTTTGTTGGGGTGTGTGAGGTGTGTTTGGGTGTGTGTGTGGCGTGGGTAATGTGTAGGGTGTGTTGGGGTGTGTGTGGCGTGGGTAATGTGTGTGAGGTGTGTTGGGGTGTGTGGCGTGGGTAATGTGTAGGTGTGTTGGGGTGTGTGTGTGGCGTGGGTAATGTGTGAGGTGTGTTGGGGTGTGTGGCGTGGGTAATGTGTAAGGTGTGTTGGGGTGTGTGTGGCGTGGGTGTGTGTAGGTGTGTTGGGGTTTGTGGGGCGTGGGTAATGTGTAGGTGTGTTGGGGTGTGTGTGGCGTGGGTAATGTGTAGGTGTGTTGGGGTGTGTGTGTGGCGTGGGTAATGTGTAAGGTGTGGGGTGTGTGGGGCGTGGGTAATGTGTGGGTGTGTTGGGGTGTGTGTGGCGTGGGTATGTTTATGGTGTGTTGGGGTGTGTGGCGTGGGTAATGTGTGAGGTGTGTTGGGTGTGTGGCGTGGGTAATGTATGGGTGTGTTGGGGGTGTGTGTGTGGCGTGGGTAATGTGTGAGGTGTGTTGGGGTGTGTGGCGTGGGTAATGTGTGGGTGTGTTGGGGTGTGTGTGTGTGTGTGTCGTGGGTATGTGTGGGTGTGTTGGGGTGTGTGTGTGTGGGTGGGTGTGTGTGGGTGTGTTGGGGTGTGTGTGTGTGCCGTGGGTATGTGTAGGTGTGTTGGGGTGTGTGGCATGGGTATGTGTAGGGTGTGTTGGGGTGTGTGTGTGTGTGTCGTGGTAATGTGTAAAGTGTGTTGGGGTGTTTGTGTGCCGTGGGTATGTTGTAGGTGTGTTGGGGGTGTGTGGCGTGGGTAATGTGTAGGTGTGTTGGGGTGTGTGTGTGTGTGTGCGTGGGTAGTGTGGGTGTGTTGGGTGTGTGTGTGTGCCGTGGAAATGTGTAGGTGTGTGTTGGGGTGTGTGTGTGTGTGTGTGTGCCGTGGGTAATGTGTAAGGTGTGTTGGGTGTGTGTGTGTGCCGTGGGTAATGTGTAAGGTGTGTTGGGGTTTGTGTGGCGTGGGTAATGTGTAGGGTGTGTTGGGGTGTGTGTGTTCCGTGGTTATGTGTGTAAGGTGTGTTGGGGTGTGTGTGGCGTGGGTATGTAGGTGTGTTGGGGTGTGTGTGTGGCGTGGGTAATGTGTGTGTAGGCGTGTTGGGGTGTGTGTGTGGCGTGGGTAATGTGTAGGTGTGTTGGGGTTTGTGGGGCGTGGGTAATGTGTAAGGTGTGTTGGGGTGTGTGTGTGGCGTGGGTAATGTGTGGGTGTGTTGGGTGTGTGGCGTGGGTGGGTGTGAGGTGTGTTGGGGTGTGTGTATGTGTGTTCTCGTGGGAATGTGTGAGGTGTGTTGGGGTGTGTGACGTGGGTAATGTGTAGGTGTGTTGGGGTGTGTGTGTGTGGCGTGGGTAATGTGTAGGTGTGTTGGGGTGTGTGGCGTGGGTAATGTGTAAGGTGTGTTGGGGTGTGTGTGGCGTGGAGTGGAGGTGTGTTGGGGTGTGTGTGCCGTGGGTATGTGTGTGTGTGTTGGGGTGTGTGTGTGTGGCGTGGGTAATGTGGGTGTGTTGGGGTGTGTGTGTGTGTGTCGTGGGTGTGTGGGTGTGTTGGGTGGTGTGTGTGGCGTGGGTAATGTGTGGGGTGTGTTGGGGTGTGTGTGTGGCGTGGGTAATGTTAGGTGTGTTGGGGTGTGTGTGAGGTGTGTTTGGGTGTGTGTGGCGTGGGTATGTGTAGGTGTGTTGGGGGTGTGTGTGGCGTGGGTAATGTGTGAGGTGTGTTGGGGTTGTGTGGCGTGGGTAATGTGTAGGTGTGTTGGGTGTGTGTGGCGTGGGTGTGTGTGTGGGTGTGTTGGGGTGTGTGGGGCGTGGGTGTGTGTGTAAGGTGTGTTGGGGTGTGTGTGGGGCGTGGGTGAATGTGTGGGTGTGTTGGGGTGTGTGTGGCGTGGGTAATGTTTAGGGTGTTTTGGGGTGTGTGTGTGTGTGGCGTGGGTAATGTGTGAGTGTGGTTGGGGTGTGTGGCGTGGGTAGTATTATTGAGGTGTGTTGGGGTGTGTGTGTGTGTGTGGCGTGGGTAATGTGTAGGTGTGTGTTGGGGGTGTGTGTGTGTGGCGTGGGTAATGTGTGGGTGTGTTGTGGGGTGTGTGCCGTGGGTAATGTGTAAGGTGTGTTGGGGTGTGTGGCATGGGTGTGTGTAGGGTGTGTTGGGGTGTGTGTGTGTGTGTGTGTCGTGGGTGTGTGTAGGTGTGTGTTGGGGTGTTTGTGCCGTGGGTAATGTGGGTGTGTTGGGTGTGTGGCGTGGGTGATGTGTAGGGTGTGTTGGGGTGTGTGTGTGTTGTGGGCCGTTGGTTTGTGGGTGTGTTGGGGTGTGTGTATGTGCCGTGGGTAATGTGTTAGGTGTGTTGGGGGTGTGTGTGTGTGTGTGTGTGCCGTGGGTAATGTGTAAGGTGTGTTGGGGGTGTGTGTGGCGTGGGAATGTGTAGGTGTGTTGGGTGTGTGTGTGTGCCGTGGGAATGTGTTGGGGTGTGTTGGGGTGTGTGTTGTGTGCCGTGGGTAATGTGGAGGTGTGTTGGGGTGTGTGGCGTGGGTGTGTGTGGGTGTTGGGGTGTGGTGCCGTGGGTAATGTGTAAGGTGTGTTGGGGTGTGTGTGTGGCGTGGGTAATGTGGGTGTTGGTGTGTGTGTGTGTGTGCCGTGGGTAATGTGTGGGTGTGTTGGGGTGTGTGTGCCGTGGGTAATGTGTAGGTGTGTTGGGGTGTGTGTGGCGTGGGTAATGTGTGAGTGTGTTGGGGTGTGTGTTCGTGGGTAATGTGTGAGGGTGTGTTGGGGTTGTGTGTGGTGGGTAATGTGTGAGGTGTGTTGGGGTGTGTGTGGCGTGGGTAATGTGTAGGTGTGTTGGGGGTGTGTGTTCCGTGGTTAATGTGTAAGGTGTGTGTGGCGTGGGTATGTGTAATGTGTGTTGGGGTGTGCGTGGGTAATGTGTGGTATGTTGTTGGGGTGTGTGTGGCGTGGGTAATGTGTGGGTGTGTTGGGGTGTGTGTTCCGTGGTTAATGTGGGTGTGTGTGGCGTGGGTAATGTGGGTGTTTGGGGTGTGTGTGTGCGTGGGTATTGTAGGTGTGTTGGGGTGTGTGTAGAGGTGTGTTGGGGTGTGTGTGGCGTGGGTAATGTGTAGGTGTGTTGGGGTGTGTGTGTGTGGCGTGGGTAATGTGTGAGGTGTGTTGGGGTGTGGCGTGGGTAATGTGTAGGTGTGTTGGGGGTTGTGGCGTGGGTAATGTGTAGGGTGTGTTGGGGTGTGTGTGTGGGGCATGGGTAATGTGTAGGTGTGTTGGGGTGTGTGTGTGGCGTGGGTAATGTTTGTGGTGTGTTTGGTGTGTGTGTGTGGCGTGGGTAATGTGTGAGGTGTGTTGGGGTGTGTGGCGTGTGGGTGTGTAGGTGTGTTGGGGTTGTGTGTGTGTGGCGTGGGTAATGTGTAAGGTGTGTTGAGGTGTGTGTGTGTGTGGCGTGGGTATGTGTGAGGTGTGTTGGAGTGTGTGTGTGTGGCGTGGGTGTGTGTGGGTGTGTTGGGGTGTGTGTGTGGCGTGGGTATGTGTGAGGTGTGTTGGGGTGTGTGTGTGGCGTGGATGTGTGTAGGTGTGTTGGGGGTGTGTGTGGCGTGGGTGTGTGTAGGTGTGTTGGGGTGTGTGTGTGTGGCGTGGGTAATGTGGGTGTGTTGGGGTGTGTGGCGTGGGTAATGTGTGAGGTGTGTTGGGGTGTGTGTTGTGTGTGTCGTGGGTAATGTGTGAGGTGTGTTGGGGGTGTTGTGTGTCGTGGGAATGTGTGAGGTGTGTTGGGGTGTGTGTGCCGTGGGTAATGTAGGTGTGTTGGGGTGTGTGTGTGTGTGCGTGGGTAATGTGTAGGTGTGTTGGGGTGTGTGGCGTGGGTAATGTGGGTGTGTTGGGGTGTGTGTGTGTGCCGTGGGTATGTATGGTGTGTTGGGGTGTGTGTGTGTGGCGTGGGTAATGTGTAAGGTGTGTTGGGGTGTGTGTGTGTGTGTCGTGGGTAATGTGTGGGTGTGTTGGGGTGTGTGTGTGTGGCGTGGGTATGTGTGAGGTGTGTTGGGGTGTGGCGTGGGTATGTGTAAGGTTTGTTGGGGTGTGTGTGAGGTGTGTTTGGGTGTGTGTGGCGTGGGTATGTGTAAGGTGTGTTGGGGTGTGTGTGTGTGTGGCGTGGGTAATGTGTAAGGTGTGTTGGGGTGTGTGTGGCGTGGGTAATGTGTAAGGTGTGTTGGGGTGTGTGGCGTGGGTAATGTGTAGGTGTGTTGGGGTGTGTGTGTGTGGCGTGGGTAATGTGTGAGGTGTGTTGGGGGTGTGTGTGTGTGTGTGTGGGTGGTGGGTGGGTGTGTTGGGGTGTGTGTGTGGGCGTGGGTAATGTGTAAGGTGTGTTGGGGTGTGTGTGTGCCGTGGGTAATGTGTAAGGTGTGTTGGGGTGTGTGGCGTGGGTAATGTAGGTGTGTTGGGGTGTGTGTGTGTGTGTGTCGTGGGTAATGTGTAAGTGTGTTGGGGTGTGTGCCGTGGGTAAGTGTAAGGTGTGTTGGGGTGTGTGTGTGTGTGTGTGCCGTGGGTAATGTGGGTGTGTTGGGTGTGTGTGTGTGCCGTGGGTAATGTGGGTGTGTTGGGGGTGTGTGTGTGTGTGTGCCGTGGGTAATGTGTAGGTGTGTTGGGTGTGTGTGTGTGCCGTGGGTAATGTGTAAGGTGTGTTGGGGTGTGTGTGGCGTGGGTAATGTGTAAGGTGTGTTGGGGTGTGTGTTCCGTGGTTAATGTGAAGGTGTGTTGGGGTGTGTGTGGCGTGGGTAATGTGTGGGTGTGTTGGGGTGTGTGTGTGGCGTGGGTAATGTGTGGTGTTGGGGTGTGTGTGTGGCGTGGGGTATGTGTAAGGTGTGTTGGGGTGTGTGGGGCGTGGGTAATGTAGGTGTGTTGGGGTGTGTGTGGCGTGGGTATGTGGGTGTGTTGGGGTGTGTGTGGCGTGGGTAATGTGTGGTGTGTTGGGGTGTGTGTATGTGTGTGTCGTGGTATGTGTAGGTGTGTTGGGGTGTGTGTGTCCGTGGAATGTGTGAGGTGTGTTGGGGTGTGTGACGTGGGTAATGTGTGGGTGTGTTGGGGTGTGTGTGTGTGTGTGGGGTAATGTGTAAGGTGTGTTGGGGTGTGTGGCGTGGGTAATGTGTGGGTGTGTTGGGGTGTGTGTGTGCCGTGGGTATGTGTGTGTGTTGGGGTGTGTGTGTGTGTGGCGTGGGTAATGTGTGGGTGTGTTGGGGTGTGTGTGTGTGTGTCGTGGGTAATGTGTAGGGTGTGTTGGGGGTGTGTGTGTGGCGTGGGTAATGTGTGAGGTGTGTTGGGGGTGTGTGTGGCGTGGGTAATGTGGGTGTGTTGGGGTGTGTGAGGTGTGTTTGGGTGTGTGTGGCGTGGGTAGTGTGTAAGGTGTGTTGGGGTGTGTGTGTGTGTGTGGCGTGGGTAATGTGTGAGGTGTGTTGGGGTGTGTGGGTAATGTGTAGGTGTGTTGGGGTGTGTGTGGCGTGGGTAATGTGTGTAGGTGTGTTGGGGTGTGTGTGGCGTGGGTAATGTGTAGGTGTGTTGGGGGTGTGTGTGTGTGGCGTGGGTATGTGTATGGTGTGTTGGGTGTGTGTTGTGTGGCGTGGGTATTGTGTGAGTGTGTTGGGGTGTGTAGTGGGTAATGTGTAGGTGTGTTGGGTGTGTGTGTGTGTGTGTGGCGTGGGTAATGTGTAAGGTGTGTTGGGGTGTGTGTGTGTGTGGCGTGGGGTAATGTGTAAGGTGTGTTGGGGTGTGTGTGTGCCGTGGGTAATGTGTAAGGTGTGTGTTGGGGTGTGTGGCGTGGGTAATGTGTGTGTGGGGTGTGTTGGGGTGTGTGGCGTGGGTGTGTGTGGGTGTGTTGGGGTGTGTGTGGCGTGGGTGTGTGGGTGTGTTGGGGTGTGTGTGGCGTGGGTAATGTGTGGGTGTGTTGGGGTGTGTGTGGCGTGGGTAATGTGGAAGGTGTGTTGGGGTGTGTGGCGTGGGTAATGTGTAGGTGTGTTGGGGTGTGTGTGCCGTGGGTAATGTGTGAGGTGTGTTGGGGTGTGTGTGTGGCGTGGGTATGTGTGAGGTGTGTTGGTGTGTGTGTGTGTGTGCCGTGGGTAATGTGTAAGGTGTGTTGGGGTGTGTGTGGCGTGGGTATTGTGTGGGTGTGTTGGGGTGTGTGTGTGTGGCGTAGGAATGTGTGAGGGTGTGTTGGGGTGTGTGTGTGGCGTGGGTAATGTGTGGGTGTGTTGGGGTGTGTGTTCCGTGGGTAATGTGTGAGGGTGTGTTGGGGTGTGTGTGTGTGTGGTGGGTATGTGTAGGTGTGTTGGGGTGTGTGTGTGTGTGGTGGGTGTGGTGTGTGTGCGTGGGTAATGTGTGGGTGTGTTGGGGTGTGTGTGTGGCGTGGGTAATGTGTAAGGTGTGTTGGGGTGTGTGTGGCGTGGGTGTGTGTGAGGTGTGTTGGGGTGTGTGTGTGTGCCGTGGGTAATGTGTAGTGTGTTGGGGTGTGTGTGGCGTGGGTAATGTGTGAGGTGTGTTGGGGTGTGTGTGGCGTGGGTAATGTGGGTGTGTTGGGGTGTGTGTTCGTGGTTAATGTGTGGGTGTGTGTGGCGTGGTAATGTGTAAGGTGTGTTGGGGTGTGTTGCGTGGGTAATTGTGGGGGTGTGTTGGGGTGTGTGTGGCGTGGGTAATGTGTAAGGTGTGTTGGGTGTGTGTTCCGTGGGTAATGTGTAGGTGTGTGTGGCGTGGGTAATGTGTGGGTGTGTTGGGGTGTGTGTGGCGTGGGTAATGTGTAGGTGTGTTGGGGTGTGTGAGGTGTGTTTGGGTGTGTGTGGCGTGGGTAATGTGTGGGTGTGTTGGGGGTGTGTGTGTGGCGTGGGTAATGTGTGGGGTGTGTTGGGGTGTGTGGCGTGGGTAATGTGGGTGTGTTGGGGTGTGTGTGGCGTGGGTAATGTAAGGTGTGTTGGGGTGTGTGTGGCGTGGGTAATGTGTAAGGTGTGTTGGGGTGTGTGGCGTGGGTAATGTGTAGGTGTGTTGGGTGTGTGTGTGGCGTGGGTAATGTGTGAGGTGTGTTGGGGTGTGTGGCGTGGGTAATGTGTAGGTGTGTTGGGGTGTGTGTGTGTGTGTGTGGTGGGTAATGTGTAAGGTGTGTTGGGGTGTGTGTGTGTGGCGTGGGTAATGTGTGGGTGTGTTGGGGGTGTGTGTGTGCCGTGGGTAATGTGGAGGTGTGTTGGGGTGTGTGGTGGGTATGTAAGGTGTGTTGGGGTGTGTGTGTGTGTCGTGGGTAATGTGTAAGTGTGTTGGGGGTGTTGTGGCGTGGGTAATGTGTGGGTGTGTTGGGGTGTGTGGCGTGGGTGTAGGTGTGTTGGGGTGTGTGGTGTGGTGTGCGTGGGTGTGTGTGGGTGTGTTGGGTGTGTGTGTTGTGCCGTGGGTAATGTGTGGGTGTGTTGGGGTGTGTGTTGTGTGTGTGCGTGGGTAATGTGGGTGTGTTGGGGTGTGTGTGTGTGTGCCGTGAATGTGTGGGTGTGTTGGGTGTGTGTGTCGTGGGTATGTGGGGTGTGTTGGGGTGTGTGTGGCGTGGGTAATGTAAGGTGTGTGTTGGGGTGTGTGTCGTGGGTAATGTGTAAGGTGTGTTGGGGTGTGTGTTGGGTGAATGTGTGAGTGTGTTGGTGTGTGTGTGTGTGCGTGGGTAATGTGGGGTGTGTTGGGGTGTGTGTGTGGCGTGGGTTGTGTAGGTGTGTTGGGGTGTGTGTGTCGTGGGTAATGTGTAGGGTGTGTTGGGGTGTGTGTGTGTGTGGTGATGTGTGGGTGTGTGTTGGGGTGTGTGTGTGTGGCGTGGGTAATGTGTGGGTGTGTTGGGGTGTGTGTCCGTGGGTATGTGTGGGGTGTGTTGGGGTGTGTGTGGTGTGGGTGGGTAATGTGTGGGAGGTGTGTTGGGGTGTGTGTGTGTGTGGCGTGGGTAATGTGTGGGTGTGTTGGGGTGTGTGTGGCGTGGGTAATGTGTAGGTGTGTTGGGGTGTGTGTTCCGTGGGTATGTGTGGGGTGTGTTGGGGTGTGTGTGTGTGTGGTGGGTAATGTGTGGGTGTGTTGGGGTGTGTGTGTGGGTGTGGTGTGTTGCGTGGGTAATGTGTGGGTGTGTTGGGGTGTGTGTGGCGTGGGTATGTGTGGGGTGTGTTGGGGTGTGTGTGCCGTGGGTAGTGTGGGTGTGTTGGGGTGTGTGTGTGTGTCGTGGGTAATGTGTTGGGTGTGTTGGGGTGTGTGTTGTGTGTGCCGTGGTAATGTGTGTTTGGGTGTGTCGTGGTGTGTAGGTGTGTTGGGTGTGTGTGCGTGGGTAATGTGTGGTTGTGTTGGGGTGTGTGTGTGTGGCGTGGGTAATGTGTGGAGTGTGTTGTGTGTGGTGTGTGCCGTGGGTAAGTGTAGGTGTGTGGGGTGTGTGTGCGTGGGTATTGTGTAGGTGTGTTGGGGGTGTGTGTGTGCCGTGGGTAATGTGTGGGTGTGTTGGGGTGTGTGTGTGGCGTGGGTAATGTGTGGGTGTGTTGGGGTGTGTGTGCCGTGGGTATGTGTGAGGTGTGTTGGGTGTGTGTGTGTGGTGGGTAATGTGTAAGGTGTGTTGGGGTGTGTGTGTGGCGTGTGGGTGTGTTGGTGGAGTGTGTGTGGGTGTGTTGGGGTGTGTGTGGCGTGGGTAGTGTTAGGTGTGTTGGGGTGTGTGTGGCGTGGGTGTGTGTGGGTGTGTTGGGGTGTGTGCGGTGGTGTGTGTGAGGTGTGTTGGGGTGTGTGTGGCGTGGGTAATGTGGGGTGTGTTGGGGTGTGTGTGGGTAATGTGTAGGGTGTGTTGGGGTGTGTGTTCCGTGGTTAATGTGTAGGTGTGTGTGGCGTGGGTAATGTGTAAGGTGTGTTGGGGTGTGTTGCGTGGGTAATGTGTGAGGTGTGTTGGGTGTGTGTGTGTGGCGTGGGTAATGTGTAGGTGTGTTGGGGTGTGTGTCCGTGGGTAATGTGTAGGTGTGTGTGGCGTGGGTAATGTGTGGGTGTGTTGTTGGTTGTGTGTGGCGTGGGTAATGTGTGGGTGTGTTGGGGTGTGTGTGAGGTGTGTTTGGGTGTGTGTGGCGTGGGTAATGTGTAGGTGTGTTGGGGTGTGTGTGTGGCGTGGGTAATGTGTGGGTGTGTTGGGGTGTGTGGGGTGGGTATGTGTGGGTGTGTTGGGGGTGTGTGTGGCGTGGGTAATGTTTAGGGTGTGTTGGGGTGTGTGTGTGTGGCGTGTGGGTATGTGTGAGGTGTGTGTTGGGGTGTGTGTGGCGTGGGTAATGTGTGAGGTGTGTTGGGGTGTGTGTGTGTGTGTGTGCGTGGGTAATGTAAGGTGTGTTGGGGTGTGTGTGTGTGGCGTGGGTAATGTGTAGGTGTGTGTTGGGGTGTGTGTGTGTGTGCCGTGGGTATGTGCTTAAGGTGTGTTGGGGTGTGTGGCATGGGTAATGTGTAGGTGTGTTGGGGTGTGTGTGTGTGTCGTGGGTAATGTGTGGGTGTGTTGGGGTGTGTTGTGTGCCGTGGGTATGTATGGGTGTGTTGGGGTGTGTGGCGTGGGTAAGTGTGGGGTTGTTGGGGTGTGGTGTGTGTGCCTGGGTAATGTGTAAGGTGTGTTGGGTGTGTGTGTGTGCCGTGGGAGTGTGTGGGTGTTTGGGGTGTGTGTGTGTGTGTGCTGGGTAATGTGTAGGTGTGTTGGGGTGTGTGTGCGTGGGAAATGTGTAAGGTGTGTTGGGTGTGTGTGTGTGTGTGCCGTGGGAATGTGTTAGGTGTGTTGGGGTGTTTGTTGTGTGCCGTTGGTAATGTGGAAGGTGTGTTGGGGTGTGTGGCGTGGGTAATGTGTGGGTGTGTTTGGGTGTGTGTGTGTGTGTCTGTGTGTGTGTGTGGTTGGGTAATGTGTGAGGTGTGTTGGGGTGTGTGTGTGTGTCTGTGTGTGGCGTGGGTAATGTGTAGGTGTGTTGGGGTGTGTGTGTGTGCGTGGGTAAGTGTAGGTGTGTTGGGTGTGTGTTGTGCCGTGGGAAATGTAGGTGTGTTGGGGTGTGTGTGTGTGTGTGTGCCGTGGGTGTGTAGGTGTGTTGGGGTGTGTGTGTGTGCCGTGGGTAATGTGGAAGGTGTGTTGGGGTGTGTGGCGTGGGTAATGTGTAGGTGTGTTGGGGTGTGTGTGCCGTGGGTAATGTGGAGTATGTTGGTGTGTGTGGCGTGGGTAATGTGTGAGGTGTGTTGGTGTGTGTGTGTGTGTGTGCGTGGGTAAGTGTGGGTGTGTTGGGGTGTGTGTGGCGTGGGTAATGTGAGTGTGTTGGTGTGTGTGTGTGTGTGTGCCGTGGGTAATGTGTAGGTGTGTTGGGGTGTGTGTGGCGTGGGTGTGTGTAAGGTGTGTTGGGGTGTGTGTGTGGCGTAGGTGTGTGTGAGGTGTGTTGGGGTGTGTGTGTTCCGTGGGTGTGTGAGGTGTGTTGGGGTGTGTGTGTTCCGTGGGTATGTGTGAGGGTGTGTTGGGTGTGTGTGTGTGTGGTGGGTAATGTGTGGTGTGTTGGGGTGTGTGTGGCGTGGGTAATGTGTAAGGTGTGTTGGGGTGTGTGTGGCATGGGTAATGTGTGAGGTGTGTTGGGGTGTGTGTGGCGTGGGTGTGTGTGAGGGTGTGTTGGGGTGTGTGTGCCGTGGGTAATGTGTGAGGGTGTGTTGGGGTGTGTGTGGCGTGGGTAATGTGTGAGGTGTGTTGGGGTGTGTGTGGCGGGTAATGTGTAAGGTGTGTTGGGGTGTGTGTTCCGTGGTTAATGTGTAAGGTGTGTGTGGCGTGGGTAATGTGTGGGTGTGTTGGGGTGTGTGTGTGGCGTGGGTAATGTGGGTGTGTTGGGGGTTGTGTGTTCCGTGGGTAATGTGTGAGGTGTGTTGGGTGTGTGTGTGTGTGTGGTGGGTAATGTGTAGGTGTGTTGGGGTGTGTGTTCCGTGGTTAATGTGTAAGGTGTGTGTGGCGTGGGTAAGTGTAAGGTGTGTTGGGGTGTGTGTGGCGTGGGTGTGTGTGTGAGCTGTGTTGGTGTGTGTGTGTGTGCGTGGGTAACGTGGGTGTGTTGGGGTGTGTGTGGCGTTGGTGTTGTGTGAGGTGTGTTGGGGTGTGTGTGTGGCGTCATGGGTAATGTGTGAGGTGTGTTGGGGTCTGTGTGTGGCGTGGGTAATGTGTTGGGTGTGTTGGGGTGTGTGTTCCGTGGGTAATGTGTGAGGTGTGTTGGGTGTGTGTGTGTGTGGTGGGTATGTGTAGGTGTGTTGGGGTGTGTGTGGCGTGGGTAATGTGTGGTGTGTTGGGGTGTGTGTGGCATGGGTGTGTGTGAGGGGTGTGTTGGGGTGTGTGTGGCATGGGTGTGTGAGGGTGTGTTGGGTGTGTGTGTGTGCCGTGGGTATGTGTGAGGTGTGTGTTGGGGTGTGTGTGGCGTGGGTAATGTGTGAGGTGTGTTGGGGTGTGTGTGAGGGTGTGTGGGTGTGTGTTGGGGTGTGTGTTTCCGTGGTTTAATGTGTAAGGTGTGTGTGGCGTGGTAATGTGTAAGGTGTGTTGGGGTGTGTTGCGTGGGTAATGTGTGGTATGTTGGGGGTGTGTGTGGCGTGGGTATGTGTAAGGTGTGTTGGGGTGTGTGGCGTGGGTAAGAGGTGTAGGTGTGTTGGGGTGTGTGTGGCGTGGGTAATGTGTAAGTGTTGGGGTGTGTGTGTGTGCCGTGGGTAATGTGTGAGGGTGTGGGTGTGTGTGTGGCGTGGGTAATGTGTGGTGTGTTGGGGTGTGTGAGGCGTGGGTATTGTGTGGGTGTGTTGGGGTGTGTGTGTTGCGTGGGTAATGTGTGTTGGGGTGTGTGTGTTTGCGTGGGTAATGTGTGAGGTGTGTTGGGGTGTGTGGCGTGGGTAATGTGGAAGGTGTGTGTTGGGGTGTGTGTGGCGTGGGTAATGTGTAAGGTGTGTTGGGGTGTGTGGGGCGTGGTTAATGTGTAAGGTGTGTTGGGGGTGTGTTTTCCGTGCGTAATGTATAAGGTGTGTTGGGGTGTGTGTGTGTGGCGTGGGTAATGCGTGAGGTGTGTTGGGGTGTGTAGCGTGGGTAATGTGTTGGGGTGTTTGTGTGGCGTGGGAAATATGTAGGGTGTGTTGGGGTGTGTGGGGCGTGGGTAATGTGTGGGTGTGTTGGCGTGTGTGTTCCGTGGGTAATGTGTAAGGTGTGTTGGGGTGTGTTTGGCGTGGGTAATGTGTGAGGGTGTGTTGGGGGTATGTGTATGGTGTGTGTGTTGGGGTGTGTGGCGTGGGAAATGTGTAGGGTGTGTTGGGGTGTGTGTGGCGTGGGTAATGTGTGAGGTGTGTTGGGGTGTGTGACGTGGGTAATATGTACGGTGTGTTGGGGGTGTGTGTGTGTGTCTGTGTGTGTGTGTGGCTTGGGTAATGTGTGAGGTGTGTTGGGGTGCATGTGTGTGTCTGTGTGTGGGTGGCGTGGGTAATGTGTGGGTGTGTTGGGGTGTGTGTGTGTGCCGTGGGTATGTGTAGGTGTGTTGGGGTGTGTGTGTGTGTGTGTGTGGCGTGGGTAATGTGTGAGGTGTGTTGGGGTGTGTTACGTGGGTAATGTGTAAGGTGTGTTAGGGTGTGTGTGGCGTGGGTAATGTGTGTAAGGTGTGTTGGGGTGTGTGTGTGTGTGCCGTGGGTAATGTGTAGGTGTGTTGGGGTTGTGTGTGTGCCGTGTGTTATGTGTAGGTGTGTTTGGGTGTGTGTTGGCGTGGGTAATGTGTAAGGTGTGTTTTGGTGTGTCCGTGGGTAATTGTTACCATTTTTTGTTTTCGCTCCATTGCTGTAATTAATCACATATAAGGCAATTGTTGCCATTTTTTGTTTTCGCCCCACTGCTGCCATTAATCACATATAAGGCAATTGTTGCCATTTTTTGTTTTCGTCCCTCTGCTGCCGTTAATCACATATAAGGCAATTGTTGCCATTTTATGTTTTCGTCCCTCTACTGGCGTTAATCTCATATAAAGCAATTGTTGCCATTATTTGTTTTCGCCCCACTGCTGCCATTAATCACATATAAGGCAATTGTTGCCATTTTTTGTTTTCGCCCCACTGCTGTCATTAATCACATATAAGGCAATTGTTGCCATTTTTTCCATCCACTCCTGCCATTAATCAAATATAAGGCAATTGTTGCCATTTTTTATTGTCGCCCCTCAGCTGCCATTAATCACATATAAGGCAATTGTTGCCTTTTTTTTTTCGTCCCTCTGCTGACATTAATCACATATAACGCATTGTTGCCATTTTTTTATTTTCATCCATGTGCTGCCATTTATCACATATAAGGCAATTGCCATTTTATGTTTTCGCTCCTCTGCTGCCATTAATCACATACATTGCAATTGTTGCCATTTTTTGTTTTCGCCCCACTGCTGCCATTAATCACATATAAGGCAATTGTTGCCATTTTTTGTTTTCGTCCCTCTGCTGCCGTTAATCGCATATAAGGCAATTGTTGCCATTTTTTGTTTTCGCCCCACTGCTGCCATTAATCACATATAAGGCAATTGTTGCCATTTTTTATTTTCGCCCCACTGCTGCCGGTAATCGCATATAAGGCAATTGTGGCCATTTTTTGTTTTCGCCCCACTGCTGTCATTAATCACATATAAGGCAATTGTTGCCATTTTTTGTTTTCGCCCCACTGCTGGCAATAATCACATATAAGGCAATTGTTGCCATTTTTTATTGTTGCCCCACTGCTGCCAATAATCACATATAATGCAAAAGTTGCCATTTTTTGTTTTCGTCCCTCTGCTGCCGGTAATCGCATATATGGCAATTGTGGCCATTTTTCGTTTTCATCCCTCTGCTGCCGGTAATCACATATAAGGCAATTGTTGCCATTTTTTGCTTTCGCCCCACTGCTGCAATTAGTCACATATAAGGCAATTGTTGCCATTTTTTGTTTTCGCCCCACTGCTGCCATGAATCACATATAAGGCAATTTTTGCCATTTTTTTCCGTCCCTCTACTGAGGGTAATAGCATATAAGGCAATTGTTGCCATTTTTTGTTTTTGCCCCACTGCTGCCATTAATCACATATAAGGCAATTTTTGCCATTTTTTGTTTTCGCTCCACTGCTGCCATTAATCACATATAAGGCAATTGTTGCCATTTTGTTTTTGCCCCACTGCTGCCGTTAATCACATATAAGGCAATTGTTGCCATTATTTGTTTTCGTCCCTCTACTGCCATTAAGCACATATAAGGCAATTGTTGCCATTTTTTGTTTACGTACCACTGCTGCCGTTAATCACATATAAGGCAATTGTTGCCATTTATTGTTTTCGTCCCTCTGCTGCCGTTAATCACATATAAGGCAATTGTTGCCATTTTTCGTTTTCGCCCCTCTGCTGCCATTAA
Source organism: Homarus americanus (assembly GCF_018991925.1). Taxonomy (NCBI): domain Eukaryota; kingdom Metazoa; phylum Arthropoda; class Malacostraca; order Decapoda; family Nephropidae; genus Homarus; species Homarus americanus. Next base: position 4,473 of record NW_024716323.1, on the reverse strand, counting down.
TCGCATGTAAGGCAGTTTTTGCCATTTTTGGTTTTCGCCCCACTGCTGCCATTTATCACATATAAGGCAATTGTTGCCATTTTTTGTTTTTGCTCCACTGCTGCCGTTAATCACATATAAGGCAATTGTTGCCATTTATGGTTTTTGCCCCACTGCTGCCATTAATCATATATAAGGCAATTGTTGCCATTTTTTGTTTTCGTCCCTCTACTGCCATTAAGCACATATAAAGCAATTGTTGCAATTTTTTTTCGCCCCACTGCTGCCGGTAATCGCATATAAGGCAATTGTGGCCATTTTTCGTTTTCGTCCCTCTGCTGCCGGTAATCACATATAAGGCAATTGTTGCCATTTGTTGTTTTCGCTTCACTGCTGCCATTAATCACATATAAGGCAATTGTTGCCATTTTTTGTTTTCGTTCCTCTGCTGCCATTAATCGCATATAAGGCAATTGTTGCCATTTTTTGTTTTCGCCCTACTGCTGCCATTAATCACATATAAGGCAATTGTTGCCATTTTTTGTTTTCGCTCCACTGCTGCCATTAAGCACATATAAGGCAATTGTTGCCATTTTTTTTTACGTACCACTGCTGCCGTTAATCACATATAAGGCAATTGTTGCCATTTATTGTTTTCGTCCCTCTGCTGTCACTAATCACATTTAAGGCAATTGTTCCCATTTTTTGTTTTCGCTTCACTGCTGCCATTAATCACATATAAGGCAATTGTTGCCATTTTTTGTTTTCGTTCCTCTGCTGCCATTAATCGCATATAAGGCAATTGTTGCCATTTTTTGTTTTCGCACCACTGCTGTCACTAATCACATTTAAGGCAATTGTTCCCATTTTTTGTTTTCGCTTCACTGCTGCCATTAATCACATATAAGGCAATTGTTGCCATTTTTTGTTTTCGTTCCTCTGCTGCCGTTAATCACATATAAGGCAATTGTTGCCATTTTGTTTTCGTCCTCTGCTATCCATTAATCGTGTTTGTTATAATCATAGTCGTGGTTGTTATAATCATGGTCGTGCTATAATCATGGTCGTGGTTGTTATAATGCATAGTCGTGGTTGTTATAATCATGGTTGGTGTTTGTTATAATTATAGTCGTGTTTATTATAATCATGGTCGGGGTTGTTTTATCACGGTCGTGGTTGTTATAATCATGGTCATGGTTGTTATAATCATGTCGTGGTTGTTATAATCTGATTGTCGGATTTGTTATAATCATGGTTGTAGTTTGTTATAATCATAGTCGTGGGTTGAGTTATAATCATGGTCGTGGTTGTTATGATCATAGTCGTTGTTGTTATAATCATAGTCGTGGTTGTTATGATCATATTCGTGGTTGTTATAATCATAGTTGTGGTTGTTAGAATATGGTCGTGTTTGTTATAATCATATTCGTGGTTGTTATAATCATGGTCGTGTTTGTTATAATTATAGTCGTGTTTGTTATAATCATGGTCATGGTTGTAATAATCATGTTCGTGGTTGTTATCATGGTCGGTTATGATCATTTTCGTGGTTGTTATAATCCTAGCCGTGGTTGTTATAATCATGGTCGTGGTTGTTAAAATCATGGTTGTGGTTGTTAAAATCATGGTTGTGGTTGTTATAATCATGGTCGTGGTTGTTATAATCATGGTCGTGGTTGTTATAATCATGGTCGTGGTTGTTATTATCATGGTCGTGGTTATGTTCAAAGTCGTAGGTGTTATAATCATAGTATTGGTTGTTATAATTATTGTCGTGGTTTGTTATAATCATGGTCGGTTTGTTATAATCATGGTCGTAGTTGTTATTATCATGGTTGTGGTTATTATTATCATGGTCGTGGTTATGATCATAGTCGTAGTTGTTATATTCATAGTCGTGTTTTTTATAATCATAGTCGTGTTGTTATAATCATGGGTCGTTTGTTATAATCATAGTCGTGGTTTGTTATAATCATGGTCTTGGTTGTTATAATCATAGTCGTGGTTGTTATAATCATGGTCGTGGTTGTTATCATAATGGTTGTGTTTGTTATATCATTGTCGAGGTTATTTATAATCATGGTCGTGGTTGCTATAATCATGGTCGTGGTTTTTATGATCATATTCGTGGTTGTTATAATCATAGTCGTGGGTTGTTAGAATCATGGTCGTGGTTGTTATAATCATCGTCGTGGTTATGATCATGGTCGTGGTTTTATAATCATAGTCGTGGTTTTTTATAATCTGATGGTCGTGGTTGTTATAATCATGGTCGTGGTTGTTAAAATCATGTTTGTGGTTGTTATAATCATGGTCGTGGTTGTTATAATCATGGTCGTGGTTATGATCATAGTTGTAGGTGTTATAATCATAGTCGTGGTTGTTATAATCATTGTCGTGGTTGTTATAATCATGGTCGTGGTTGTAATAATCATGTTCGTGGTTGTTATAATCATGTACGTGGTTATGATCATGGTCGTGGTTGTTATAATCATAGTCGTGGTTGTTATAATCATGGTCGTGTGTTTGTTAAAATCATGGTTGTGGTTGTTATAATCATGGTCGTGGTTGTTATAATCATGGTCGTGGTTGTTATAATCATGGTCGTGGTTGTTATTATCATGGTCGTGGTTATGTTCAAAGTCGTAGGTGTTATAATCATAGTCGGTGTTGTTATAATCATGGTCGTAGTTATTATAATCATGGTCGTAGTTGTTGTAATCGTGGCCATAGTTGTTATAATCGTGGTTGTGGTTGCTATGATCATGGTCGTGGTGCAGATTATAGTCATGGTTGTTATAATCATAGTCGTGGTTGCTATAATCATGGTCGTGGCTGTTATGATCATAGTCGTGGTTGTTATAACCATTGTCGTGGTTGTTATAATCATGGTCGTGTGTTATAATCATGGTCGTGGTTGTTATAATCGTGAATGTGGTTGTTATTATCATGGTCGTGGTTATGATCATAGTCGTAGTTGTTATATTCATAGTCGTGTTTGTTATAATCATGGTAGGTGGTTGTTATAATCTTGGTCGTAGTTATTATAATCATGGTCATAGTTGTTATAATCATGGTCGTGGGTTGCTATAATCATGGTCGGTTTGTTGATGATCATAGTCGGTGTTTGTTATAATGATAGTCGTGGTTGTTATAATCATGGTCGTGTTTTGTTATACTCATAGTCGAGGTTGTTATAATCATGGTCGTGGTTTGTTATAATCATGGTGTGGTTTGTTAAAATCATGGTCGTGGGTGTTATAATCATGGTGCGTGGTTGTTATTATCATGGTCGTGGTTATGATCATAGTCGTGTGTTATAATCATAGTCGTAGTTTATAATCATGGTCGTAGTTGTTATAATCATGGTCATAGTTGTTATAATCATGGTCGTGGTTGCTGTAATCATGGTCATGGTTGTTATAATCATGTTGTAGTTGTTATAATTGTAATGGGACAAAATCTCACATGAAGGAGTAAGCTGTTGTTATAATCATAAGCGGTTGATATAATCATGGTCGTGGTTATTATAATCATAGTCGTGGTTGTTATAATCATGGTCGTAGTTTGTTAAAATCATGGTCTCGTGGTTGTTATAATCATGGTTTGTGGTTGTTATAATCATAGTCGTAATTATTTATAATCATGGTCGTGGTTGTTAAAATCATAGTCATTAGTTGCTATAATCATGGTCGTGGTTGTTAAAATACATGGCGTTGATATAATCCTTAGTGCGTGGTTGTTGCAATCATATTCGTGGTTTGTTATAATCATGGCCGTAGTTGTTATAATCATGTGGTCGTGGTTGTTATAATCATAGTCGTGATTGTTATAATCATGGTGTGGCTCTGTTATAATCATAGTCGTGATTGTTATAATCATAGTCGTGGTTGTTATAATCATAGTCGTGGTTGTTATGATCATATACGTGGTTGTTATAATCTCATGGTTGTGGTTGTTATAATCATAGGTGTGGTTGATATAATCATGTTCATGGTTATTATAATCGAATTAAGTGGTTGTTATAATCATGGTCGTGATTCGGTATAATCATGGTCGTGGTTGTTATAATCATTGGTCGTGATTATTATAATCATGTGTGTAGTTATTATAATCCATGGTCCTGGTTGTTATAATCATGGTCGTGGTTGTTATATTTATGATCGTAGTTGTTTATAATATTGCCGTGGTTGTTATAATGGCGATGATTATTTATAATCATAGGTGTGGTTGTTATAATCATGTTCAAATTGGTTATTATAATCAGGTCGTGCTTGTTAATGTGGTCGTGATTGTTATAATAATCATGAGTCGTGGTTTGTTATATTCATAGTCGTGTTTAATCATGGTCGTAGTTATTTGTAATCATGGTCGTGATTATTTATAATCATGGTCGTAGTTATTTATAATCATGGTCGTGGTTATTATATTCATGGTCGTGGTTATAATCATGATCTTGGTTATTATAATCATGGTCGTGCTTGTTATAATCGT